>NC_051160.1:127522154-127822154 GCF_013339745.2 Dermacentor silvarum
GCAGTGCATAATATAAGCAAAAGGTACAAAACTGAGAAATTAAATGCGTATCACCTGTTCCCACTCTGCATAGCCGCGTGTTAAACAGTCTCTCGCTTTTCTTCCCATGCAAGCTGTACGGCAGTTGAACTGCATGGTCCATGATGGCGTTCATTATATTGAAGGCAATCTCCCACAGATATGACTTCTCTATTCAAACAAATTGTTGAAGCTGAAAAAAAAGAAGCAGAAATACACAAAAATTAGGTAGGAAATGCCGCTGCATCTAAATATGCGATTTTTGTTCTAACTAGGCAATTATGATGAATTATACCTTCATCACAAGACTTCTCGTAAGTACTTGTGGGTAGCTGTACTTAGCCTTTGGCAATGCGTAAGCTTTTAGAACAGAGGTAGCAAAGAAAGGGTGCTTTGTTTCATGATAACACCTAAGCAAGCTGCAATACAACAGATTATACTCTTGCAGGAAGTTCTGAACACCAGTCAGCTCGCAGAATGTACTTCCTGAGTAAGGAATTACGACAATACAACTTTGGTCTTCTTGAGTGTACTAGCCGAAATGTGCCGTGCTGCGTGTTTTCAAACAGACAGTGCGTTTCAGCTGACGCTGAAGCGGTTGCAGCACCGTCTACGTACATAGTAAGAAGTGGCCGTACATTATCTCTGTAAAAAAAGAAAATACACGTATTAGGCAATGCACTTAGTTGAAACACTATACTTGAGAATAAAATAAGACAATTGTACTTACCTTGCGATAATTGAGCTTATTTCGCAGTAAATGCAGTTTTCCAACGTTTGGCTAGTTTTCATGTTTCACACAATAGCAATGTGGAACCAAGCTTGTAGTGGCGAAGGTCAAGCCGCTGGTACTGAACACGTTGCTGGACAAGTTGATGCATGCTTCGCAAGCAAAACATGGTGAAAGAAATATGGGCTACGACAGCTCACAGGCAGAAGCAGAATGTGTACGGGTCCCTCGTCCTCCGAGAGGTCACCACGTTTCTTTGGAAGCGGGCGAGGTCCCCGCAGGGAGCAACATATTTGACAATTATTCACGCTTCTTTGTGCGCCCATCCGGTTCTGATTAGCAACGCAGGCTCGGCTGTGCGCATTATAGACCGTGCATACCTTCGACACTGCAAAGCGAGGGAACGCAGGGAAAACGTGGTGAGAGTGAAACGCATTCTTGGGGCTTTGACGTCACTTCGCCTGATAGTAGTGAAGAACGACACGCGCACGTTTTTTTTTATTCTTTTATTATTTATTTATTTTTATTTTTACAAAAGCTGCTGCGGCTGAAGGAGCCGTAGCACTTGTGCTGATTTTATTATATATTATAGCTGAAATATAAAACATGACAATGAACCTGTAAACAACTCAAAGTGATCAATGAATGTGTTCATTGTTATTTTTGGCACTGCTTATCCCAGGAGAACGGTAGAGCAAGACAACGTGTGCGCAAAGGGGTAGTCCGGCGCACAGCATCACTTGCTAACATGCCCCCATGGATTTCCTGCTTCTAGTTAAATAATACAACCTCCCCCTTCGAAAAAAAAATGAATAGACACATAGGAGCGGCAGCCGTATCTAAGAAACATCGCGACAATACATTACGCGGCGCATAACATATAAGTGAAGCCCAAAAAGCGAGTACAAGAATCTCGTTCAAGTTCGCCATATTAATTTAATTAATTATGTTAGTATAGTGTCAAAGCCCGAAGGCTTACATAAAAAAGCAGGTAGTTTTTTTTTCTTCTTTTCATAAACAAGAAAGCTTCAAACGTGGCCGCTGCGAGAAGAAACGTAGGTGGGAGGTTGAAAAATATGTCCTTTAAGCAGCGGGAGTAATAAAATAAATCGTAATAAACAAACACAAGCGAGATCGCATACGGCGACAAGGTAAACCAAGCGATGATTTTGTAGAAGACGCACTGGCTACACGTGAGTAATTGTATGTAACAAACAAGGACGGCAAGGTTTTGGTCACTTTCGAGAGTTGTGAGACAGAACTGGTGTACTCGAAGATCTGAGACCCCACCATAGATTTATAAAATAAAAGCTTCCCATGAAGAAAGTTTTGGAGCGAGAAACCAAACATGGTGGTTGGCATTGGTAAATTGAAAACTCAATATACATATTCCAAAAATGTTGTGTGTGATGTGTATACCGAGATATTTATCTACAAGAGGAAGAAGTTACCAGAGGTGTGTCGTTGAGGGTGCAAGTGGGAGCCTGAATTTAATAAGGAATAAGGAAGCTTATGTATGCCTCCTTGCAAAGTCAAAACAACGATAGATTTATTTATTAGCTCATATAAGATGCAAACGTCAGCAAAAAATTTATTCAAATCTGTGTTGCTCTCACAAAAAGAGTTCACCTACTTGAAAAATGTATATATATATATATTTTAGTAGTTTTTTTCTTTATGCTAGTTCCACTTTTTATCAGAAATTAATTTTATTCAGTAGCTTACATTTTTATCCAGTAGCGTTCTTCTTTTTTTTTTCATTCTATATTCCTGTATTCTCCTTAATCTTAGCCTCGTTCTTCGTTCTCAGTCCTAGGTCGGTAACTTCAACTCTTTCAGCCATCCGTCAAGGTTCGGAATGGCGCGGCGGGCCACGAACATCCCTGTTCTTTTTTTATTTTTCTTTATTTTCTGTTCGCTTCCAACGGAGAGCGCCTTGTGTAGTCGTCTTGGTCGTCTGACCAAACCTTTTCTCTTCACTCCCCCCCTCCCACCCCCGTATATCTCTTGTGGCGTTGTCTCTGTTCTCCGCCTTCCTTTTTCTTTTCAGTGTAGATATATTTGGCGTCGTGCAAAATAAGCATTTCATTGTAAGTTAGCGTTGGGCTTGTCTCACATTCTTGTCCCTTCTATTGGCTGTTTTTTTAGAAATATACACCAATAGCCCAGCAGAAACCTCTTTTTCAACATGGCGCAATTTCTTTTTGTCCCCGGTTCTTTCTACGGGGAGGAATTTGCGCTTACTGTGCCAGTTGGTCTGAAAAAAGTCATCTGGCATCAAAAAAAAAAAAAAAAACACGCAAGACAGAGTTTTCCGGGAAAGGCACCTAAGATTATAATGAAGCTGGCCACAGGAGACACTACTGCACAGTTCGATATGCTCTCTATGCAGAAAAATAATATAGCGAGCAGTCATCTAAAATGCCTTGTATTTTACTGGCAATAAAATTTACAGCCGCTACAGAAAATGAGCTAGCGACGGCATTACTGGCAAGCGGTACAGATGATTGCACTATAAAGTTATGCAGTATTTTGCAATTCACTACCTGCAACACTACTTAAACGACGCACATGTAAGCGCACATGCTTTTTAATTATATACCCCCTTGAATTTGTTATTGCGCCTATCGAGAATGCACACGGCATGCGCGCATTGGATGGATGGATGGAAAAACTTTATTTTGGTCCATTGGGTCGCGCTAGATTCCTAGCCCGAAGCGGGCCGCTCCCACGTTGACGCATTATAATGGAGTGCCCTTGTGCCACTTGTTAACAATGTCCGATCGAATGATTCAACACAATAAATACAATTACGCGAAAGTTAACAGCCTTTGTAATAAAACGAAAAAAATATGCAGAACTTACATAATAACTTAGTAAGAAACAAAAAAATACCAGAGTGATCTCGTTGCAGTTGGCGTGCGTGGTGAAAAATTCAAATAAAAATTGCATGCTGTAAACATATATAATCGGGAATGGCCAGCGAATGTGCGTGAAAGGAAATATTGAAATGCCGTTCTGTTTGACAGGCCGATATTTACGGGTCTATCAGAACTGCTAAACAATGTGGCTATGCCTATAGCATCGAACGGACGTTCTTAACCAATGTTTAGAGATGTACAGCCAATGACGGCATTCCTACGGCAAAGCAGGCCCGGGATAGCCAGTTGCGACGCCCGGCCTAGCCATTAACGGGCATTCACCGGCAAAGCAGGGCCATCGCTGGATGTCTATTACAGTGGCTTTGCCAGCACTGGCATTACGGAGGCAACGGCGGGCCTTCGCGGCCCAGCCAGTGCCGGCTGAAAACCATCATTGGCCCTAGTTGGCCCCATGTGATGTGCTGCCTGGGTAAGTGCTGTCTTCCCGATTTGTAGACCACTGTCATGTCGTACTCTCGAACCCTTAGGCACCAGCGTGCCAAACGTGCAGATCGATCCTTCATGTTGGTCAACCAACAGAGAGAATGGTGGTCACTTATGACTTGAAATGGGCGGCCGTACATGTACGGGCGGAACTTGGTAACTGCCCATACTACAGCCAAGCATTCCTTCTCTGTGGTGGAAGTTCGACTCCGCACACGACAGTGTTCTACTCGCGTAAGAAATGACTCGCTCAGCGCCGTCTTGCGCTGAACAAGGACGGCGCCTAGAGCCACGCTGCTCGCATCGGTGTGTATAATTCTCGTCGCCATCACGTCAAAGTGGGCAAGAACAGCGTAGTTTGTGGGCGGTGCTCACAACTCGTAAAATGACGCATCTCCTTGCCCCAGACAAACGTGACATCTTCCCTTGTTATGCAGGCGATGCGTGCAAAACCCGCCAGACATCGCCGGTAATATGCGCAGAGGCCCAGGGAGCTTTTGACTTCCTTCTTGTCCGTAGGCATTGAGAACTTTGCAAAGGCTGCGATTTTGCCAGGATCAGGTCTGACACTTTTGTGACTTACAACGTGGCCCAAAAACTGTAATTCTTCATAGACAAAGCGGCACTTTTCTGGCTTTAAAATAAGTCCAGCGGACAGTATGGCTTCAAGAACTGACTGTAGCCGTGTGATATGTTCATCATATGTAGCAAAATAAACAATCACATCGTCTATGTACATTAAGCAAGTCTTGCACTTAAGGTCTCAGAGAACAGTATCTATTAGTCTTTGGAACTTCACTGGGACGGAGCACTAACCAAAAGGAAGAACTTTGAATTCATAGAGCCCATCAGGCGTCACAAAAGCAGTCTTTTCGCGATCCCGCTGATCGACCTCTATTTGCCAGTATCCACTCTTTAAGTCCATCGATGAGAAATAACGTGCATGCCGTAGCCTGTCGAGGGAATCGTCGATGCGTGGTAAGGGATACACATCTTTTTTTGTAACCCGATTGAGCTTGCGATAAGCGATACAAAACCGCAGGATACCATCCTTCTTCTTCACGAGTACCATGGGCGACGCCCAAGGGCTTTTTGACCGCTGGATGACATCATCTTCTAGCATTTTCTTGACTTGCTGCTGTATTCCTTCACGCTCCTTCTCAGCCACGCGATACAGATGTTGTCTAATGGGTATTGCTGTGTCCTACGTAATGATGCGGTGTTTCGTCAGTGACGTTTGACGCGCTCGGGAAGTTCTAGTGAATGAGTCGATATAATGGTCAAGCAGTTCCCTGAACCTTTGGTTCTGTTGTGGCGCTAAACCTGGGTCAACGTCGCCGACGGGTGCATGTGGCATCGTATCGGTGGTTGAATCCTCTTTTACAGTAAAGCAATGTTGAGCCAGGTCATTTTCGTCAAAGTATGCCACAGCGGTGCCTTTACTGATGTGCCAGCGTTCATTGCTAAAATTTGTAAGTAGTACCTCTGTACGACCACCGATTAGGATGACGATACCCCGAGCGCTGGCAATCCCTTGATGGAACAAAGGTACAGTTAATTGTTTGGCTACACCGTCCTCGTTTGACTGTTCTCCGGAACTCACGCAGACAAGACTGCATGATAGTGGTGGTATGCAGACGTCGTCGTCGGCGACACGTAACGATGTACGTTGGTGCTCTTCGTCGTGGCTCGTGTCTATCCTAGTTGATAAGGTTATCTGGTTATCTGATAAGGTTAAACTAGTTGATAAGGTTATGTTAACCATGGCACCGTACTGCCGCAAGAAGTCCATTCCAAGAATAAGTGATCTGCAACACTCTTTTAAAATCGTAAATGTGTTCACAAAAGCGGTATGTCCTATATCTGAAGTCGTGCTGTACATTTGCCTGTAGCAGTCATTATTTCGCATTTCGAATATAAGGGCCCGTCCATTGCATTTTTACTTTCTGAAGCCGGCCTGCGCACTGCTCACTCATTATCGAAAAGTCTGGGACAGTGTCAACTAAAGCCGTCACTTAGTACCCATCAATCGTTAAGAGTAGGCCGGCACTCACAAATTCTTCGCCGTTCCGTTGCTCCGGGTAGCTCTGCTCGTTTCTCAGTAGGAATGGAGGATTTCGGGCGGATCTACGACTTGCAACCTTCCCCCCGGAGGTCGCTGCTTTCAGTTTCCCCACCGTGGGCTTGGAGAGCGCCCTCTTATCACCTCGGCGAAACTGCGACAGTCCGGCGAAGAATAACGTAATGGAGACGGCGAGCGCGACCAGAGATAAGCGAAGCTGCCTTGTTCCCCAGTGACACTGTCATCGAAGCGTGTATGTCTCGCCGGAATCTGCCACCGAGTGGCAGGTGACATTTCCTGGATGCCTACCCGGCGATGAGGGCAGCAACGATAAATGTGCCCTGGTTCTCCGCAGTGAAAACACAATAGTCGGAGATCAGCAATGCGCCATACGTCGGTCCTGCGAAGCTGGGGTGGCCTGAAATGCTCCCTCTGTAACCAGGCAGCAATACGTGGCTGCTGGTGGTACTGCGGCACCTGCACGGTAGAAAGCGGGCGGCGGACAGCGTCTGCATAGCTGTATGCGCGCGACTCGAAGCGCGGCTCGCTACACAGTTGAGGGAGTGGCTCAGGAGATGCAAATGCTTGCCGGATTTTTTGGTGGACAACTTCAGCGACCGAAGCAACAGTAAACTCCTTCGATGTCGCTGTTTGCTTCGCAGTCTCCTCGCGCACAATGTCCCTGATCAGTTGGCGCAGCGAGGTCTCGTCTGTCAATGCCAGGCTCCTGCAGGCGCACCGTTAATCAGGCGATAACGCTGCTGGAGCGCCCGCTCGAGTGCTGTGGCTTCCTTAAAGAATTCTTCGACTATCGTAGGTTGGTTGCGCATATCATCAGCGAATAGCTGTTCCTTGACGCCTCGCATGAGATGGCTCAGCTTATTCGAATCAGGCATGTTGGGATCCACGTGGCGAAACAAGCCAGACATGTCCTCGGCAAACATGGAAACACTTTCGTTGGGCTTCTGAATGCGCAACTCAAGAAGGCGTTGCGCATTATGTCGGCGATCAGTGCCTCCGAAGGTATCCAGTAGCCGATGGCAAAACTCTTCCCACGTTGGCAAATGTACTTCGCGGCTTTGAAACTACGTCCTCACGCTCAGTTCAAGAACGAGTACACGTTGGAAAGCTTCTGGTCCGGACGCTACTGATTGATCTTAGCTACGCGTTCCTACTGGTGCAGCCTGTCTTCGGCGTATTCATACGTGTCACCGTGGAAGATGGTTGGAACTAGAGTGTTTTGAACAGTAACCTGTGTTGGACTTGCGAATTCCGGGCACAGACCTTGCAGGCGGTGGCTTACGTGGTGTAGCGGTGTCTCGGCGCGTGGATGATCTCTTGAAGGGCTGGATGCAGGGCTGCACGCAGGCGTAGTCCCAATAATTAGGCGATAATGCGATACCCAGCACCTCCACCAGTGTCGCGGCTCACTGAAGACAAGAACGGAGAGCCGTTTTAATCGAGACAATTAGAACAAGCGCTCAGTTCAGGCTTCTTCTTCTCTAGCACATCGCTCGAACACTCGAGGTAGTCTTCTTTCTCGTCAGGATGGTTGGGCACAGATGGGGACGCGGTAATCTTAAGTTAATAATTAGACTCCAAGATGCTGTAATAATTATCAAAATTCACGTATGACCCTTGTTCGTTGTGGAGTGTCCGAGACGTTCCTGTCCAGAGTGGTGCAGGCGTCCAGCGGGCTGCTGCTGATGTATTCAGCTGGACACGGGCGGTCAGGCTACATGAGAAGACGGACCAGGAACGCTACGAAGATGCAAAGAAGCTGTGTTCGGTGCTTCGCTTAACGCTACGAAGGCTATAAATGTTTATCGTGACGCTCATGCCGGAGCACCAAGCAGGGGCAGGAGCCAGACCAATCGATTGTCGGGCTGCTTCTTCCGCTACTGCTACCTTCCTATCTTGGCTTCTCGTCTCAAAATCGCGCCCTTTCTCCGTTCCATGCTCGCGTCACGAAGTTTTCCGCAGTTTATTCTTTCCTTACATGACTTCTTTCCTATGACCTTGCACGATCGCGCTCGTGTCTTTCTCGTCGTCCTCATTCGCTTGCGAAGGCAGCATGTTCACCTCATAACAACGCGACACATGGTGTTTAGGGTATCGGCACACTGCAGTATGGTCCCTGCTTGCCAAAGTCACCTTTGAGCATTACGGCATGACAACGACTATGCCGACAAGGCAGTGACAAAGGTGGAAAGAGGAAGAAGGAATAATATCAATGGAATGACAAAGGTAGTATGATTATGGCGGCATGAAGATATTGAGATGATTTTGAAATGATGAGCATCGTACAATGCGGCAGCCTGACAATGACGACATAAAGAGAGTAGAATTGTGACGAGTGTATAATGAAATCCCGCTAAACAAGCTGAAATGACGACGACCGCATGGCAAAGAATGCATGATAGCGACTGTTTGACAACGACGTAATGACGGCGACGGTTTGATACCCATTGTATTATCATGACGGAATGACGACTTCATGATTATGTTAGACATACAGAAAAGAAAGTACGTCAACAGAACGACGATGGCGGTATGACGACAACGGCATGAATGCAAGAGTATGATGACGACCGTGCAGGGGCGGATCGAGGTGCCTACTTTAGGGGGGGGGGGGGGGGGGCGTTGTGCAACTAAGGACAGGCATGTAAGCAGAAGACCATGACTGGTTCTAAGTTGCATCCCATAGTGCCTTTTTCATCAACATCTTGCAGACAACAATGTGACCAGTTTGACAACAATTTATTGACACCGCTGGGCATAGTCAAACCTTGTAACAGCACTAAAAACTAAAACAAAAATTTTGTACAGGAATCTGGATAAGATCGCCTACAAATGTGAACACAAGGAGTAATTCGAAAAAGTATACAAGTACTATTCACCAGCCGAGTGTGGCGATTTTTTCATTTACCCTAAATGCCCTGCCGAGCTTTGCCTATAGGGAAGTAGAGTGACATACGTGAGCCATGGACAACAAGTAAACTTTTGCAGAAAAAAATCAAATATTACACAGATATGTAGAGTAAAGCAAAATTGCTACAATAACGTATGCTAAAAATAAACATACAACTACATCGGAACAGGCGACAATCTTAACGAATGACAACAGAAGAATCGAAAAGCAACGCATACAACGGAATGACAATATATATACAAGAACAAAGATGCACATTTGGGATAACAAGGTTCACATGTCTGTTGTAAAAGCATTGGGATTTACGTCTTCGGCAATTAACCTTGCAAATGCCCAACCTATGCAAGCTACTTAGATAACAAAATCTAACCTCCGTTGTCCGCTATCTTTGGTTGCGAACCGCTCAAAAACTTTTGTCGTGCTAATGACAATATCTTTATGAGTTTGCAATAATGCCAGTCCAGTCAAGCGCCCTTCGCTCAGTTGCGAATACATCCAAGTCTTCAAACGGCGTAGAGCAAAAAAAGACCTTTCGGCACTGGCAACACTCCCAGGTAGGGTGGCCAGTAACTGCAGGAATGTATGGATTAAAGGAAATGCTTCCCTGTCGCACATGCTCAGCGCCCCCACAGCAGTAGCGGGAACTTCCGCTCCGTGTTCGGCCCCGCGCTTCCATTTCTGCTGCCATAAACCTAGCTGAGCTTGAATGGTCTTTGCTGTCGTTGAGGCATTTGTCCACACAAAAGCGGAGTATCGCTGAACAATACTTGCGTGAGATTTTTTTTTCTCGTCCTCTTTTGTAGCGCATATCTGAGATGACACAAAAAAGGAACAGTCCCTAAGCACTTTTCGTTTCAACTCTGCATCTCGCTTTAAAATCGGTCAGCCCATTGTCCAGTAATGGAGTATACACTGCCATTCTGCAGTAGCTCTCGAGATCCAAACGTAGGCGCGTTGCGCCTGTAGGTCTGTTTTTTAGTTAAACGTGGGGACCGAATCTTCGTTTCCAGATCATCCGCCTAAGCGATCGCGTCTTTGTAGAGCTGCGAAAATGTTTTGGCAGAGTCCACCCTTCGGTTATAAAGGACAGCCATGGTGTCTACCAACGCGTTCTTAGCAGTTCGGGCGTCAACGCACACTTTTTGGAGCAGGCGACTAAGCCGAAGCGTTTGCGTTAGCATATCTTCCAAGCAAATAATTACAACCCGGAATTCGCCGTCGCTAATACTGCACGGAATGTCGTAGCTTTCGCAGAGCTGTGCATTTCTGTCCAGCTGGATACGTTATCCAGAGCTTTCGCCACGCTCCCAAGTGAATCCCGAAACCGGATAACGCTATCGTGTCGCTCAACCCATCTCGTTTCGCAGAGGCCTTTAGTTGGCCACCAAGGATGGTCTTCAGAACAATAATTCGTTTCGGTGACGCTGCAAAGAAGGAAATTACCTCCTTCATAACACCAACAGCGTTCCTAATACAATGAAATCCTTGATGACTTCGACAACGACAAGTTAAGCGCATGGTTGAAGCAAGGACAGTGCACAACATTGGATGCAGAGCGCTTTATTTCAGAGACAACGCCACATACCTAAGAGACCATGACGCTGCAGCCATCGGTAATTATACCAACGCACTTTTCAAGATCAAGATGTAACACCTTTAGAACCTTAATAACTTGTTCTCCGAGCACCTTTCCTATCACAACGGGTTCACTTATAGCGGTGCTAAGTACCGAGCCACCTACGTCACTACCAATGTAGTCTAGAAGTGCACAAAGTCTTCTCGAACAATGTTGTTGTGGACATATCGCAGAACAAGACACAACTGTGACATATAGGCTACGTCAGTGGTTTAATCGAACATAACACTGTACATGCCGGATTCTTGTACCTGTTGATTGACCCTAGCAAGAACTTCTTCCATTGATCAGCTCATTCTGAGTCGTCTTGCTAATATATGTGGCCCGAGATGACGCGCTGGCAAGATGCTTTTCAAGTTCATTGTCACTACTGGATACCCGAAAGCCCAAAGGTTCGGGAAATTTTTCCTCGTTAGCGGCTGACGAACCCTCTTGTGAGTTGTCGAGAAGCATGCCATTGTCTCTACGCCCCCAAAGCGGTATGCCCTGACGCCCTAGAAATATGATGGATTCTGCGGCAGGAAGCAGGCGGTTTCTGTTGTCAGCCACTTGCAGAAGACGCTGGTTGGAAACTTGGTTGGCGACATTTTTTTCTGGTGCATCAGCGCAGGCAAAAAAGTTCTTTCCGGCCTCCTACCACTGCTTCCCTGTGGTATCTGGTGGCTTCCTGCAGAGGAAGACCACCATCTTTGCCTAGTAGCCTCGCGAATGTGTTGAGCAGCCTCGACAGAAGTTATTCAAGTGGAACATGTGTTTGGTAGCTTCCTACGCTGCCCGTTGCAAACAATGCGCAGTACTTGCAATAGATACCTCTTTGACTGTCCGACAGAACAAGCCACTCAAATTTAAGCAAATGCGAGGGGCTCAAGTATCTCTCCTCCTCGTTGCCGCCTTTCTTGTGGACCGAGTGTGGGAAGCTACAGCTGCCAACAAGCGCTGAAAAATTGCCGTGACTCCGGATGAGCAGATAAATTGATCACGAAGTTCAGGTCTTTATCTCGGCTTATGCGAATTCGCCCCAAGACCCTATGCTGGTTTACAATAGATAAGCGTTTCACCTAAATGCATTTTACCTTGGCGTTCGTTTAGACCCATCCAAAATTAGTGCGTATAACTGGCAGCAACGCGTACCGCCCCACTGCAACAATATGCAGACATTTATTCGGCACCGCCTTTTTATATTTCGCAGGGGGCGGGGTGTAACTTGTTCCTTTCTACAAAAACTTTTTCCTCATTGCAAATCCTCGGTTCTGCTAGGGACTTGCATCCACCGTTTTTATCTACCATATTTACCACATTTGTATGGTCTTCTACCTTTGCACCTATGAGGCGAAAAAGAAATTTAGACCCGTATGTGCTACACGACTTGGTCTGGTCCATTTATTTGTGCGACATATAGTTCGTCGTTTCTTACTTTTCTTCATATTTCACATCCAATACTGCCGTCATTCATCAAGGTAATTTAGTCAATGCTCTGCCTAGCCTACCTAGTTGTTTCTTCCCGGTATACTGAACGTCCTTATGTGTGGGGTTTTGTGCATAATATATATTTCGCTGTGCACTTCTTTACTTTTATTTTGGTTTTCTACTAAGTAACTTAATACAGTGTCGCTATAACGATTATACAAAGATTTACCATGAATGTTTTTTCCCACCACCCCTTTACGGTTCAGCGTTCTCTGGTCTGTCAGGACATGACGCACTTCAGTGGGAGGAAAGATGCCTTTATCCTAACGCACAAAAGCCTACTATAAATTACACAGTGAAGTGTTAGGTGTGAAACCGTGGCTGCATAAAAAAAAGGCACATTTGTATCTTCTCAGAATTGTCGCCTTTAAGATATGTCTGAAGCTCGAGTACTGCTTCGAAAGTTTAAAGATGCGAAATTGTTTGGGGATTTAATGTAAAGCCTTGTGACGAAATTCTATTTTTATGCAGCATACTATTCGGCATTTGATTGCACCCACTGAAGATGACCTGCCATTTGAAATGCTTTTCCTAATGTTACTCCATACTTTATGAAAGACGTGCATGTTGAGCCAAAATTCTGACCCCGTTGTTTATACTGCAGTTCCGTTTAGTCGTATGACTCCTCAATTGAACGCCATGTATCACCTAGCAATGTTTCAACGAGCCTGGCACCACGTCTTGATCAGTTAATTGTATGTTGCTGACACTCTTTTAGGTGCAAAAATTCTTGCAGTTTTTTTGCTGTTAGGCATACGGGGACATCATACTTTAAGGCTTCTTTTCAGCCCATCATTGTATCAGCGAGTGCTTGTGCAGTTCGCGCATGCAGCATTACATCAATTACAATAAATACATTGTACAATAAAAAAATGGGGTAGCTTCACATTAGTGGTGCGAAGTCTCAGCAAACAGCGAAGCTGGTGGCCCTTCCCTAGCTTTAACTTGGCTTTTTAACTTACCTTTAACTTAGCTTTTCCCATAGCTTGATATTGAATTTCACTTAGCTATAACTTTTTTTCCTTTATGCATTAGCTGGTGAAGCTAGGGAAGAGCCACCAGCTTCGCTGTTTGCTCAGACTTCGCACCACTAGTGCGAAGGTGTATAATTTTTTTTTGTCATATGGGGTCACCAAAAGAAGAAGACTCGTTTCGTTAAAGTGTATATACACTTTTTTTCTTAGTACGAGCTTTCGTATCTTCTTTCATCGCCGTCCGTGACCACGCAGGGCAAATCTTCGTCCAGCGCGTCTTCGCCCCGGTATACCTCGGCCTCTTGGTCAGCTGCGTCAGGCGGAACCTGTGGATCGTCAAAGGGTGAGTCCCCAATCGAATTCATTTACCATTCGTTGTCTAGACACGTGCCAATCGTAAACTTCGTCTTCCAACTAGTGTTCTTACAAATCTTAACCAAGACCGCCTTGTAATAGCTATGGTAGACTGCGAGCGGCATGCCACTCATTTGCACACTAGCCGATTCCAAGTTGCCAAAGACAAAGTCTATACACGTCTTCTGCAACTCGCTGTCGTTTAGCCGCCGCTTCCGCGGCGTGATCCTCTGGATCGGCCCGAAGTCTTCTCACTCGCTCTCGAGTAGTGGCGCCTCGTCTTTCGCGCCGCGCTTCCCCTTCCTCCGGAGTGACGATCTTCTTCGGTCGCCCCATTCTCTCCACACCAATGCTCTCTCGGCGGCGCCGCGGGTGCCAGTGACCCGATGGTCACTGAAGTCACGGCTTAGCTGCGCCTCTGCACAACTGTGGCGACCAATCCGCACGGCGTGGTGACATCATGGCTAGGCAGACGAAGCGATGCGGGGCGCGCGTACGGCGTGGTGACGTCTTTGGTAGGCAGGTGAAGCAATGCGGCGCGCCATGACTTCATGACTCAGCTCCGCAGCTCTAGCGCGGCTCGGTCCAGCTGGTGCGAGGCGTTGCTAGGCGACGCATGTGACGCAATCACTCGGTGAGGTTTTTCGGCGTACGATCTATGGACTAACCTCCGGCTTGAACAGATTCGTTGTTAAAAAGAGATCATGGCCTAATGCTTAGAGCATCGCACTGTTGCGCTCGAAGGCAGGGATTCGAACCCACTGTCGCGCACGCAAGAACAGGTCCAAAAGAAGGCGAGGCAGGAAGCTACCTACCTATCTATATTAAAATGATTTGAATGAGGCAAATAATGATTCTCATTAAAACGCATGCTCTTTTTTACCCCTGGCTGCGGCAGGACAAACTTTAATCTGTTTCTTTGTGGAGTTTGTATATGTGCGCGCGTATGCATGCATGCATAAAGGTAGTAGTACTGCGGCAAAATGTGTGGCCTCGCTGACTGAGCGCTAATCACAGGAAACGTTTTGCAGCGCAAGAGCAACACGGACACAAAAGAAAACATGGGACGACAGACGAGCGCAAAATACCAACAAAGGCTTATTGACCAACACACGGGTTTATACTGCGTTCATCACCGTTGCACATGCGCACAATACCTTCTAACAAAGGGCATCTCTTTATCTGACAGGAGGGTGTGCTGATACAGGGTGAACCTAATACAGATATATTTGCAGCCTCAATTATCACGCGGGTGAGTCTATGATCACTTCTGCTGACAACAGCACATAGATCAAAATAAGGCTTACATGGATATGAATTGCAGTGCATTGCTAACCAACCATCACGTGCCGTTTTTTTTTTTTTTACGTTGAGCTCGTGTTCATTCCCCCTATCATTCAAACATCTCCGCGTCTGCTCTATGTATTGCTCTCCACATGACAGTGGAATACGGTAAACTACATTAGTGTTACAACGAACCAATGAATATTTGTGCTGCTTATTGCAGCCTCGTTGATCACGAACTTTCCTCTGATTGCAGAGTTTTATGAGCTTATGTGGTGCCGAAAACACAACATTCACTTTCGAGCGGCCTGCAATATTTTTGATATTATGGGACAGCTTATAAATATATAGAATGACAGCCACTTTTTGACGTGTGTTGGGAGATGTAACCTGTGACCGGTTAATCGCCATGAGTGGTCCTAAGGCGAGCGTCGTAACCACTAGGCTATACAGACACGCTTGCAGAACATGCATTTAAGCGAGCCATATGATTGCGTGCTAGCGTCATGGTCTTCGTCTACACCTGGTGCGTTCGCACGCGCTCGTGCCAATGCTCTGCGAGGTGAAGAACAGGTTTTGCGCGCTTTGCTCGGGGGAGAGATAAAGAAAATGAGAGCGAGAGAGAGAGAGACGCCTTCACGGAACGGGTCTGCTGGAACGCGTTGTCGGCATTGCAACGCGGTGGAACGTTGTGTCGGCATTGGAACGCGATGTCGGTGTTGCAAGCTGCGCTATGCAACGCGCAGTGACGGCCCCAAGTCCGAGCGAGAGACAAAGAGAGAGACACGCATTCACGGAGCGGGCCTGCTGCAACGCACCGTCGGCATTGCAACGCGGTGGAACGCGGTGCCGGCATTTCGGCCAGCTTGGCTGTGTCTTGATGTTCGCGCGGCCTATTGCAAGCTTTCGCATTTTTCTTAGAAGGTATTGGGGGAATCTGCAACGGTGGTGAACACAGTATAAACACGTGTGGTGGTCAATAAACCTTTGCTGGTAGTTTGCGCTCGCCTTGTGTCCCATCTGTTCTTTTGTGTCCGTGTTGCTCTTCCGCTTCAAAAAGTTTCCGATGTCCGACCAACAGGCCCAAATCACCACAATTCTGTAGTCGAATCAGCTGTACGTGCTTATAGAGCGCGAGCGAGGATAAATTTTATGTGGATGAGGCTAAAGAGATCAGAGAATACCTGTTTGAACGTTTCCTAAGTGTAATTAATTCCCAAATTTATAAGCGATCCAAGCAATGAAATAGGATTTAGATTGAAAATGCTTGGGAACACTATGGTCTGCTTAATTTTTGCGGAAGAGTTTCAGGCAATTAGCAACCAATATCAGCTTGAATCTACAAAGTTTTAATGTGTAATGTACTGGGAAAACAGGGGTATTCTTTGGGAAGCTGGCAATTTGTACAAAAAGTACTATATTGTTAAAAAGCGAGCAAGCGTGAATTTTTTTTAATCTTGAGAAACTGAATTTCAGCCGTTATTCTATTTGTCCTAATAACCAACATATTACGGCGACATAACGACAGAGTAGCTCTAGAAAAATACTTTATCATTCAAATTTGGTTCAGTGATTTCATTAACTCTCTCTTTAAATACACTAGGCCTATTTTATTCCTCAACCATACTGTATAGGCTACTGCAGAAGGGCTACAGGAACCGTGAAAGTGATCCCAAAGAGACGTGAGTAGCATGTTCTCCATGTGGCGCCCTCATCGACCACGGGCTACTAACGAGCGTATGCCTGCACTGATGCTGGTGTATTTAAAGCGAAGCTGAGACTATTTTACGGAAGCGTTTAGGACCCGCCATATTGGGCTGATAACGCTTCTCTTTTCTGTCTTTAACAACGAAGTTTACGGCACTACATTCAATTCGCAAGCATGAAAACAGTTGTATAACTGTGTTCAGAGTTTCATGACCATGTTACGTGACTTTACTCCTCATAAAACTAAGAAATTGTTTGTGCAACAGCCCAATATGGCGGCGCCTATGAATCGAATATAATATATTCTTGCCTAGGCGAAATCGTATACGGCTAGGCGAAATTGCCTGCGTACAGAAAATTATCATCCGCAGCATTGGCTCGAGCGTCGTCGTCTTTTTCCGCAGCTGGCTTGTTGGCTCGTGCTGGGTACGCGCTCGTGCCACTGCTCCCTCGTTCGTCGTCGTCGCCTGCGTCCACAGCTGGTTGCGTTGCCGCTAATTATTCCAGCGTAGAATTTCACCTCTCTTCTGTCGTCGTAATGTGGAGTCCGCGTTTACGGGGGTATGAGCCATTGCTTACGGGCGTATGAACCATTCATTGTCTTACGTAACGGAGATTTATTTTGAAGCAATTTAATTTCGAAGAACCGCAAGCGGCAATGGCATGCGGATGCTGCTAACCACTCCGCCGAACAAACTCGACACAACGGCGGACTGCGGTCATACCGTCAATGACGTCGTTCTCTCCATCGCAGCCCAACGTGTGCGTAACCTCATAATTGAGAAGCACTTTAATAAACCCACGGCATTGATCCAGTGATGAACACCGGGGCCGCACGGTTCAGCTGCGCTGGTTAACCATCTTCAGGGAGTGGAAGGGCCGACGAATTTTTTAAGTTTCTCCACGAAGCTCTGATTAACCTGCTCTGCGAGCTTACTGAGGTAAATCGACATAATCCTATATTTTCAAGAATATAGCTCCAATGTGTTAGGCCTAACCCCGTTAGATTCCTTGCATTCAAGGGTATTTCTCCAGTACAGCAGTAGTTCAACTGTGGCCCCATTTCACAAGTCCCGGACAGCGATACGTACATTACTGCAGTGCTAGCACTCGCGAGACCTAAGTGAGCAAGCGTGGTTTCGTTCTGCATATCCGGGCAATGCCGACAACCTTAGCGTTTACTCTCCTTTCTTTTTTCCTTTCCTTTTTTTCACCCCCAAGCGTACGGTAGGGAAGGGCTCGTGCGTCCGGTTGGCCTACCTACATTTCATTCCTTCTTTGCTTTTTTCTCTCTTACGTCAATATATAGTCAACAGCGTATAGTCGTCGAACGAAACTCCGGAAGCAATCGCGCAATCGCACAACGAAAAGAATGTTTATCGCATGCCAGAAAAAAAATTCGAAAGTGCAACAGCCTCTGCGTTCTCCGTAAATTATTTTCCGTCAGAGAGTTATAGCGATTGCGGCATGGATTTCCTGTCTGGAGGCAGAATTACACTGCAGCTGTGTTAGTATGACTACAGTTCTGAATTGGACGTTACGCTTGACCACTCGTACTTCGGAAATTTTCACTGACAAACACCGTAACATGGCGTCAACACTGCAAACGATGTAGGTGAAACATCCTACGCAGCGCATACTTTCCCCTAATTTAATTATTAACATAGAAAAGCGAGCGCACCTAATGCATAATATATTTATCTCGCAGAACCAGTTGACTAAAGTGGGTTGCCACCGCAAAGACGTTCTGTAGGTCTTGTTAGGTGTTCTGACTTCGGGCATGTATGTGCTTTTGCTAAATTTCAATTACCATCAATATAAGGCATCTTGGGTAGTAATCATATAGGCTCGTTTGCCATAATTTAGGACTTAAGGAACTAGTTCTAAGCCTTCACTGTGTGGTTAAAATGGGTGCCCCTTCACTTGTTTTCGCTTTGAAGTGCCTTTAAGCATCTCTGAGCTCGAAGGCCACCGAGCGGTTTACTATCTCTCACCTTCGCTACCCTCGCCACGTGCTCTCTCTCTCTTCCTCACCACGTACTTCTCTAGAAGACGCGTGGGCACTCCATCAGTGCTGAATGACCCTACGTCAGTGTTACGTTGGTGCTCTTTCTGGGGCGAAGCTCCTTATAGCGGCACCCGTTCGTCCCCGTCGTCGTAGTAGTAGTGTGTAACCAGTCTGAGAAAAATGAGAAAAAAATTCCGAATTTGTGTCCATAGCGCGGAATCGAACCAGGGTCCCCTCGCTTCCGAGCGCGCGGCGTTAGCCCACTACGCCACGAAGCGCACATGGACAAAGGCACCACGATGGCAATAAATACCCAACATTAACGAAAGGCCGCGTTTCTAGCTCGTTTCTAACGCGTTTTTGCTAGCGCGTTACGGCCCGTGTAAGAAGCTGGTGTAAGACGCTGTGGCCTCTCCGCCTTACCTTCAACGCGTTTCAAACGCGCTGCCCAAAGCGGTGGCAAGTCAAGTTCAAGTCGAGGAGCGTTTATGAATACAGGGGGTATACTCTCTCAGCAGTCATGTGATGGCGTCGGCAAACGCGGTGCACGTTCCGGCATGTGTAAATGGCTGCGTAAGACGCTGTGGCCGCTCCCCCTTACTAGAGAGTACTGCACGTTTCTAACGCGTTTGTGCTAGCGTCCCCTTAAGCGGGAGATCCGATGAATCCCTCCGGAGCTTCGCCCACTCATCATCATTCACCCCGTGGATATGCTGTGATTTTCTTGTTTTAAAACACCATCAACGTCAAATTCACAGGACTCTGACCTTTTCAGCAACATGCTGTTGCCGCCGACCCCATTTCAAAACTCGCTACACGAGGCCCACCGTCAATAGTTCTGATCGAAAAGGAGTTTTCATGACTTACGAACATGCTGCGTGTAGTTTTGCTTTCCTGCTTCGTTCCTACTGTTATAGCGCGTTGATTGGTATTATAGTGAAGTTAGTCGCTATACATTTATTTGGTAGTCAGTGCGGTGTCATGCGTCTTTGAGCCATCGGCCTGTCTTTTCGCTCTTTCTGCACCAGGTTAAGTGACCAACTACGTAGCTCAAATGGGCACAATAATTGTAACTCTATGTTCACTTTCCATCAAATATCCAGAAAGCGAATGACCTTTAAGTTCATAGACTATATCAGAGTTCTTGGAGCTTCCATAACTGTCGAGAGATCATTATCTTTTCGAAAAGCAGAAGACTTAGCGGACCCTTGATTAAGGAACATTATATAAAGTGCGAGAGTATGCCTTTATTTGTAGAAAGTAACCGACCAGCCACCGAAACGCGACCGTTCCTGCCGGTCTTCAGCTGCTCGCACTGGTGCGCCTGGCCGGTTCCCATTTGTGTTGAACAGGCTTGAACTGCCATTTGTCCGGTTGCCCGACGTGGCTGCCTGCCAGTCCGCTGGTGCTCCACTGGAAGGGTGGCTGGGTGTTCCACGTGGGCCCACTCTCGCCGACAAACTCCAGCGACGGAAACAGTTCATGACTTGTCACCTGCATAGGTGCAGAAACGCAGCTGAGATAGGACAATCAAAGAGACAGTCATAGTCCTTCTTTGCAGAACGTTAGCATGCTACGGCAATTCATGTATGCATTCTTCAGTACGGAACTTGTTTACTCAACCGCCGTACTTCCCGATAAGTACTAGTTTTATGCCTCCGGGTACGCAACGACACATATTGTATGAAGCAATAGTTCTCTACGCGCGTATTGTAGATGCCTTCACTCTAAAGCACATTGTCGTTTTGCATCAGCCGGCGAGCGTCATTGCCTCAAAGATGATATTGCTTCATGCTTCAGTGACGACTTAAACTTATCTACGGCAAATATATTGTCCACGTCGCCCGACTCAAACCCTACAATTCTCCAAGCGCATTGGATATTTAACAGCACCGTGACGGCGCTTTTGTCGCCGGGGGGGTAGTATTACGATATCATCGAACGATGTTCAAGGGACGAGCCGCCGCGAGAAAGACGATGAAGTGTGTCTGTGCTCTTGGTGCGAGCGAGTGTGGGCCTGGCTGTCTGGCTCCAGTGTAAATAGCCTGTAAATAGCCTCTTTCGTCTGTGTCCTTCCACACGTGACAATATACAGAAAGCACCTTTGAGCCCGATATAGATCAAGCCAGCCGACCAATTAAGAAACAAGTATTTCATACCACTGCATGATGAGGGGTGTCATACGCAACAAATTGTGCGATTGGCGAACAAATCAAAATACGAAATGACAAGTTCTCTAGCATGAGATTGCTTATGTACCTCATGATCGCATCTAAAGATAAGGCGGGATGACAAGATGATAATCACATGCTTGCGTATCCGGGCCCTTTTCGCTCGGGCTAACTAGGAAAGCAAGAGTTACCGTTACCGTCTGTCGCAAAGGTCCCTTGCGATCAGATCAGCACTGCGACTGACGCAACTAGGATGACCTATTAATATAGCACTCTACGCATCTTTGCGCTTCTGTGAAGTAATCCATAGGCGCCGGTGAGTGTAAAGTAGGCAATCAGCTTTACGCCCACTATGAACGCGACCACTTTCGCTGATGAAGTTTTGCGACCCTGGTTCCACTCGCAATTGTCAATGCTGAAATAGAGGCCAGCAGTAAATTTGAATGTTTTTCCTTTACAATAATACAGAATTGATATCCCGTTTTCGTGAAACCAATAGCACGTTAGCACTGTGTCAGTCCGTGTAGAACCTAGTAACCTCATATTGTACTATATACGATTACCTTGGCGTCAATGCCACCGACAGCCCGCCGGTTCATCCCTGGGACGTCGTACTGTCCGTTGGCATCGAGCAGGTCGGTGCGCGCTGCGATGGCGTAGACTGGATTGTACGGTGGGGTGCAGTTGCATTGCGACAACGGGTCGTTCTTGTAGTCGTTGTATCTGGGCAAAGTGCGCATGAAGTCGGTATCTCTCATTAATAGATACTATTCATTTGTTTAGGCTGCAGCTCGAAAATGCAACACCATGGTAAATTAAAGGGGGGAAAATAAATCAGTTGAAGAGGTTGGCCACATCTAGAGAGTGGAGGAGGACTTTACCTTCACAATCATGACATCAACTATAAGCTATACCGCAAAGTCATAATCTAAAGAGAAAGTACGCCAAGCGCAAGATTCAAGACACCATTGACAGACGTAAGAAGTTAGTGTTGGAAGAACGGTGAAAATACATGGCTATTGCCTTCTCGAAATTGACCTAAGGTGCTCCAGAGGAATTGCTGCTCCGATTCTATAGCATGGTAGTGTAAACAAAGGAGCGGCTATTTCAGGGCACTATTGCCTGCGAAACAGGCATGTTTTGTGTTATATTCACGGTTACTTCATACGCAGAACGTAGCGATAACATTTTGGCAGGTATTCAGGAGCATACAAATTACCATAATAGAGTTATAGTGGGTTGCTCCACTCGGGTTCCTAATTAATGCTCGTGAGTCTTGCACTTACCGCAGGTACGCCACAACAGAATCCATGTCTGTAAGGTTGCCATTGTCTCTTTGGAACATCTTGGCGCGGGGGCTGTTTTCGTAGGAGTAGTAGTCACCATATTTTTCTACATTCTCCGGCTGTAATGTCATTTTGAATATTTCAGGAAAATATCTGAAAGCGAGAAAATTGGAATTTGCTTAATTCATTGTGATTGAAGCAAGTGCCTTTGCAGGCAGCGCCAATACATTAGGTCAAGACTATGTCGGTCATACTTATTGCAGTCTTAGTCTAATAATGTTTGACATGTCTGAAAAATGTATAAACTTCTGGTTGAAGAAATATCTAGTAATTTCCAGCAGATTACCTTCTTTTTATTGCTTACAATAATTTCAGTTTCTAAGCTATCAGTACCGCCAACACGAATGAAGCTTTTACAGCAAGGAAATTGTTCTACTGACGTACTGACATGGCACCTATTATTATACGAGAAGAAAGGGAACCGAGGAGCCCGATTTTATTAATCATATCATAAAAAGTCAACAAACGAGGACACCAAGGACAACATAGGTGAAATTACTTGTACTTACTACATTAATTTAAGAAATGATAAATAAATGGAAATGAAAGTGGATGAAAAAACAACTTGCCGCAGGTGCGGAACGATCCCACGTCCTCGCATTACGCGTGCAATGCTGTTACGAATTGTGCTACCGCGGCGCCGTTTTCTAATACATTTTCTGGGTTATGTTTCAGTACTAGAAGTAACCGTGGGAGTGTTAGCCAGCGCCACCAGTCACATACCTTGGCGGCGGAATGCGAAATGCGAAGACGTGTGATTGTTCCCCACCTGCGGCAAGTTGTTTTTTCATCCATTTTCATTTCCATTAATTTATAATTTCTTTATTTAATGTAGTAAGTACAAGTAATTTCCCCTATGTTGTCCTTGGTGTCCTTGTTTGTAGGCTTCTTTTGACCTATTATTATAGTAATTATTATTCGTTTAGAGCTCTCGCTGTAGGTCTATTTCTTGCCGGAAAGAATAGAAATACTCTTAAAGGCATCACAGTTATGCGCGGCAAACATCGCAGTGAAAAAAATTCTTTCTGCTATTTTGTTAAGTTCATTGGTAAACTGAGGAACGGGTCTAAGAAAAATGGATACTTACGCCACGTTATAGCCAGCAAAATATTTACTGTCTCGAAGGGCATGACTTATATCTTGATATTTGGCAATCCCTCTGAAAGCATATAACATCAGCGGAGAGTCATAATACATAAACTATGCTGCAAGTATCTTTTATGCTAATGTTTTTCGTGCCCGAACTGAGGTGCCACTTTAACGATTGCTAAATATATTGTCCTATACGTGGTATTTACTTTCTGCATTTCTATTGAATATTACGTTTTCTTTCTGTTGTTTTTCTAGTTTCTACGATGAAAGTACCCTCCTGGTGGGACCACAGGAGTGGTTTGCCTTATCTATAAAATAAAAAATAAAATGAAATAAGCAACCTCCAGCTGAACGACAGAAGTACGAAAAAACCTGATAGATCGGCAATTTTAAATGTGACGAAAATGCTCATCCTATAAATGGTACGCGCCCTTAAAGACATGCCAGGGATTTTCAAGGAATACCGCGCCGGTTTCTGCAATGTTTAGTCAACATGGAATAGACCATCATCTCTTAAGCGGTCCGTCCTCCAGCTCCCCAACGTCTGGTCCCATTCTTACTGAGCCCACAAAGCACGGCGGACCCGGTCCCACTGCACAAAAGGGGTACCGCCAAAAGCACGACCCATTATACACCCAGAGCCGGACGCCACACATCATGTCACAACCCGAGTCACTATTGTTCCGGCGGAATATCAGGGAATCTCCGTGTTTACGGATGCTCTTCGGCTCAGAGCCGCCCACCCCGGTCGTCCTCGAGCTTTCCCGCACAAAACTGTTCAACACATAGTTGTCATTCAAAAACATTACTCGCCCTTGCCCACATTTAAAACGTCCACTAGCATTTAGTGACACTTGTAGACAACTGGGCAAGCTGTCCAACCTGGAGACTCAAGTAGGAAGCGCCCAGAAAATAGAGAACTTCTTCACGTGTCATGAGCATAACGCAGTCATGTTTTTGGAGCCGGTTCTCAAGCGTATCGGTAAAAAAATGGCTCCGCGTATGTCTTCCAGGAATGGCAGAGAGGAGGCACATGTGCATTTGACACTGTACGTCGAGGGAGATGAAAGTTCTGATAAATAATTTACAGAAATAATTGTTTCAGAAAGTCAAACATTGTCTTTATTGAAAAATCTTCTATATAAAGAGTTGTAATTGTGCATAAGTCCTCTCGCCAACGTCTTCTGTCTAAAAAATCTCACAGCACTGATCTACATTTCTGCAGAGAACAGCCGCCCAAAATGTGCTTAGCAAGCTATTTAGAACGGGACAGCGCGTCTCACATGTTTCTTCTTTTTTAGCTTTTATTCTGAGTGCCATCACTTCTTCCAACAGCTATTGTTTGAATTAACAGACAGAAGTTTCATCACTTTAATTTATAGGAGGCACGTAAATAAAGCAGCTGCGCAGATCATTGGGGAGATCGTTGCTCGGCATAGTGTAACTGCCAAGCATAAACCATTTTTGTAAAAAGGCCTCGCCAAATATTTTCGTAGGAACCGTACAGTCGCCCACTTTCACTGTACCCATCATTTAAGGACTGATTTATTTTCAACCAAGGTAGGCTCTCACAACTGCTCATAAAAAGAACGAGTTTCACAATACTGCTTACAGGAAACTGAGTCCTTAAAATCGTATTTGCTGGAACGATGTGGGTCTTTATATGTGTTGATGTGTTTCTTCTTCTTTCTCGGTGTGGTAGCGCGCGGGTCCATTCTTCTAGGCAGACGCTCGTAACAGGTCCACGCAAAAACGTCATGCTAAGAGGACTAATGTATACTTCATGCTGCGGGCTCTGAATCACCGTCCAAGTAATATGTAGTGCACGGATTTCCCAAGTACCTAAATTGTACAAGGAATTCTCTTTTCTAATCTTTTCTACCCTTACCCCATCTTCTGTGCAGAGTAGCCAACCGGACACTTATTCTGGTTAACCTCTCTGCCTTTCACCTCTTGTTTACCTCCTGTTATAACTCACCCTGCTTATTTTATTGCGCTTTGTAGTTCAGTCATGTGGCATGCAAGCCTCGCAAGTTTATTTATTGCTGTAATTCAGCGTAATTCATTTTACAACACCACGTTTGTTTAGTGAGCAAGCGAATATTTACTGTAATTTATGCTGCCATGAAACAAGGAGCCTTGCTTGGTGTTCTAGAATACTTTGTTATGGCTACCAGGGTATGGCTCTTAAGCCATAACTACTTTTTCTTGTTTGTGGTGTACGTCTATCGTAGTCTTTGACACAAATAAACGACACTTTCGCGCGTTGCCCAGAATTCTCAGGACAGCTGAATGGCTACGCACACGCTGCGCTAAGACAGTAATGCGAAGTTTCCTGTAGTATTCTTTATACGAAAGAATATAGTAGAGCACTCTGAGAGAGAAACTCAACAATTCAGTACTCACGGCATTCGCTCGAGGAGCATAAGTGTCCCGTCGCTGATAGGCTGTCCAGGACTGAAGAGCTTATAGTCTAGAACTAAATTTTGACTGTTGCCTCTGCAGGGAATAAAAAGTGCAATGATATTTCAGACTGGTAGCACTGCACATGCTCCACCGTCGATATTGCACTGCAAGAAGAAAACAAGACTGTATCTTGGCTCAAGCCATAGTGTCTCAAGCTGCTACTTTACATTGGACAATATAACAGGGAGAAAAAAAAAAGGTGAAAAGTGATTAGCATGAACAGGGAGCAGTATACGTATATCCTGATATGTATATAATTTTAGAGATTTTATGAATCCCCAAATATCAGTAGCCATTCTAGCAGCTATTCCGTCATATCGGGCGTTTTAAGAACAACCACGACAAAATTCCACTTGGACTAAATTGGCAATAAATGCATAGCATAAGCTATCAAAGTAATCTTGGCAAAGCCGCAGGACTGGTGAATTGTCTAAATTTCTTATTAGCAACCATTAAATAGCGCGTAAGCAGACGACGCGAGCATCTGGCCTCGAGCGGTAGTGATGCGAGTATAGCGAAGGCCCCGGAACCGTACATGACTGTCTAAGCAACCAGGCACATCTCTCCCACAACATTTGCTGGTTAATCGGTGTCTCTCCTGGCGTGCTTTCCTGTTATTAGCACGACCTAGCGACTGCCAGCTGGAAGCTGCGGTCTGGGTACCTGGCTTTATTTTATTGCTCACTTTAGTTCCTGGTGAAGCCTGCGACCCTTCTGTAATACTGCAATACTGATTGTCATCAAGTTGAGCGCGAAGAATTGAAGAAAGTTGGGTCTCTTTTTGTGACGAAAAAGATTCACCTCTTACCCAACTGCAACTTCCACTCATGAAATACTCACGTCCCGAGGTTTTCCGTCGCCATAGTGCGCACCCACTTTTCACCGGATGTGGCGAGGCGAGAGGAGACTGCTGCCCTTACCCATGCGGGGATTCCGCCACTGGGAGTGACCAGCTTCTGCAGCTCTTGATTATCGTTCAACAATTGTGTCTCCGTGATAGCCTGTAAGACGTTCATGAAATAGAATTCTGTAGACCGTGTTACACCAGCAGTTTAAGGGAAACGGCAGCCAGAAATGCTGAAAACGTTTTCACATGGATATTATGGTGCCTTTTTGCTCCGCTGTTAATGTTGAGCTTACATAAACTGCATACTTTGCTATACTTTTATTCGAAGGAGGCAGACAAAATGTAGGAACAATGAAGACCAATTTCAGTCCAGCAAAGTAAGGGGAAAATGTAAAACAAATACGAGGGCTACGAAGCAATGGCTTACGAAAAGGCGGTATTAACAAAAGAGTTATAAAATAAGCTTGCCATCCTTATGCTGAATGCTGCTTGTTTTGCTGGGCTTGTTTATTGGGTTCACCCAATAAACATTCACCCAATAAATAGTAGGTTTCATGACTTGCGTTGTGCCACTATGACTGTTCACCATCACTACAGCATGACACAGTTCTATACTTCTGCCCTAGATTAGTCGTTTCTTTGCACGTCCTCTTTTTCATCTCAATGCTTAGTCCTTCTAAGTGCGCCTGCGCAATGGAGACAGTGATAGCTTTCGTCGAGTACACGAAGCTGTCAACAAGGTAAGTCTCACGGCTTTTGCTGAATTTCAAGACAGGTTAAAATAATCTTCCTGAGTCAAACTTTCACGTTTCTGGGGAGCAAGTCAGTTCTAGCGCCAGATCAGTACCTCGGGTAGATGCCCCATTGGTATGACCAACAGAAACAGTCAAGCAGAAATGCTCCCACACGAAGCGTTTTAATGTGCTCGGCTGAAACGAGTAGATTTCATCTGACCAGTGATTTCATCTTGTATTATTCATGTAGGATCTCACTGATCGTCGAACAGAAATTTATGGCATACAGTCGAGCAGTGTAGGACTACTAGTTATAATCCGCGCGCTTCTCACTTTCACCGCAACAACGGATGCTGCCATGCGTGTCGCAATTGCTTTTTTTGATGCGAAAGCATCAAGTGGGTCATTGAGCGACAAAAACCCGGCGTCTGTCGTCTGGACAAGCGCTAAATGGCGCCTAAATTCCCATTGGCTGTGACGACACGTCACGAGCACGCCTGGACTAAAGTCCCTATATTTTCTGCAAAGGACAAAAATATCTAGGGACATTAGCCTCGACGGAACAGAGCGAGCGAAAGGGAACACCGGATGCCTCTCTACGTGTGGGGTGAGGAGAGAGGACATCGCCGCGACGCCACGTCACTCTCGCTCTCGGCAGTCTGCGTAATCCGCGCGTTCCTTGTCCGCGCAAGCTCTCGCCTGCGTTCAAACTACGCATCGGTAAGGCCAACTCAAAACGCGCCAAGCTGGCCAAGCCTCCCAACGCGCTTGCTTACACGCGAGGAGTTCGTAACTCGAAGGAGCGCTCAGCGGCGTCCAGTTCGACATTAATGCTTTCACATTCACAACTCATAAGTGCTTAGGCGTCCTTGGATTTTTTTCCGTGTCGAATGTGTTGACGGCTTTTGTAAGTAGCAGCAAGGATTCAACCATAACAGAGACATGCTCAGAGAGCGACAGCAAAGCGAATGTTTGCGGACGTCCGCCCTGCGTTTATTTGACGCAACGCGATGGGGCAGTCAGGACTTCAACCCGGCGGACGATGTGACTGCCTTCGCACGAGGCTTGCTGTTCGAGTAATGCGAGGTGAAGGACGCCGCGTTATCATTATAGACGGCCAGGAAGATGACCTTATATTACATTCGCTGCACCTTAACGTGTTAGATAAATGCTATAATGACGAGTGGCGACCTGAGTTAAAATCCATCGCCTGTAAAAATGGTGACCTAGCCTGTACTTTTGTGCTCCGCAAGATAACGTCACGTGGAAGTCACTCCGTTCTAAAGACTTGTACAAATGATCGCTCAATGCATGATGTTTGTATTCAAGCATATTGGTAAACTACTGTGGATCACTTTGCATGCATACCACGTGAGATCCAACTAATGACTGATTCGTCTGAAGATTGCCTTCTCCTGATCGGGGACATTTATTGGCACTTAGTCACAGTCGAGAAAAGTATATATTTTCTTTTACTGCTACATAACGCTCACTAGCAGTTGCGAGGTCGTCTCGCGCCAGGGTGCTGAAAATTTATTTAGTTTTGTGCATTGCAATTTCGAAATCTACCCACAAATTTCACCTTCCTGAATAAGTTCATTAATTCACTGTATGTGATTCGCGTTTTCAAAAAGATAAATAATATCTTCAGCCATCGTCAGGTAGCAGAGATAACACGCGAGTACTGAAACATCAGCCCCATCGTAATATACACTCATGCGTACTTCTACCCAGAACGCAATAATCAGTAAAGAGAATGTCTTTCCATGTCAAATGTACTTCCCTTTCACTAGAATTTTACCATTCTTTCCTGGAGAAGCTATGCAAACTCTTGAAGATATTTATTTGCATATCTAGGTATGTATTCTTTACTGCTTGACTACGGAGTTCCTCCGTGATTGTTGGTATCTCTACTGAATCTAGTTTCTTTTCGTAATATGCGACGGATATTTAGAGCTCGCTTGGCTATATTCTACATATGAATAACTTGAATGACGTACAAAGGCTATCAATTGCTGAATATCATTATCTAAACCCAGCCAGGTCACTATTTTGATAGAAGTGAGGTGTTACCAATATTTTACTCCAAGTTGCATTATTGAATATTTCATACGATAAAGATAAGAAGAAATAATACGTATTTTCCTTCAATAATTTGACATTTATTGTGCATCAGTATCATGGTGAGATATTTAAACATCCTGTTTTAATTTAGGTCATGAGGATTACCGTGAAAAGGGAGAAATCGTTTAGAGTTCAATATCTATTGTCATCTTCCATTGTATCTATTCTTATTCTATATCTCAACGCTGCTTTTTTATATATTGGGCAAACTTGTAAGTTCATTCGTCGTTAGGCTCGGAGGTAACATATCTGCTCTGCAGCAATTTACAATGGCGGTTTCTTTTATTTCCTGGGTATACTATACGATTCAGTATAGAATTCATATATACGTTTGTTACACTATAACAGTTCATGGCGGCCTGTTAATAACTGACGGCAAACGCTTCTTACGTGCCAATGCCGAGGGTACTACCTGCTGTTTTCGTGGCTCCATCATTCTTTACCTTTTCCTATATCTTTCGAATTTGGTATTTCATTGTTACTTATTTTACACTAGGATATCGATTTCCACAATTCAGCTAATTCTAACGCATTTATAAACGCCGAAAGTTGTAGGGTCAATTGTTTTTTTATCTTAATTTGGCCGGGCGAGGTTATCTGTTTCCTGTAGTAGTACATGACCCAAGTGATAAATCGCGGTCTCTGAAGTTATCTTAATGTCCCTATCAATACCTGTATGCTATCATACCAGGCCTACATTAAATTATGTACATTTACGTGCCACAGCCACGATAAGGCAATGATACACGCCATAGTAGGGAACTCCGGACTTAATTTGACCACGCGGGGTTCCTTAACGTGCGCGTAAATCTAACTACACTAGATGTTTTGCGTTTCGCCACCAAGAAAATGCGGCCGCCAAGACCTTGACCAAACCCGTGACGTTAAGCTTTGTAGAACAACACCATAGCAGCTAAACTACCGCTGCAGGTCACGCCAGATAAAAGTTCAGGCAAAATGCGCACATGCTTGACCACTTAACATGTGCTGTGACATACGTATTCACAGTCCTTACCTCGAAACGGAACGTTTAAAATCGAGAATATACCGTTATAATATACTAACCTTCCTCCCAATAAAGTAGCCACAGCCAATCATTTGTTTAGCAAACATTTCTGAACGTTCCATTGTTTCTAGCGCGGTGGCGATATTTCAAGAAACCAGCGAGGCTCCACCTATTCACGTGCACGAAATGTATGGTTCACATCTGTGACGAAAATAGTTTTAGGAGACTCCATGCGATGTTAAATGTCGCATTTTTCAAGTAAAGGTGAATAGCGAATGAACGTAAGCAGAAAATGCATTGGTATGGTATCTAGGCCGACTCTCGGTTAGGAGTAAGAATCACAAAAATTCTACACCGTTTTTCAAAGTTCCGACTATCAAAACAGCCAGTAGCATTTATGAAATTCCTAATAAACTGGAAAATTCTGGCCTTAAGTTAAGTTTCAAAATATAATTCAGCGCTTACGAGCCCTCCCGAAGTGAGGTAAAAGCTGTCCCACGACATCAGCATCCCTGGGTAAGAAGATATGCTCCACGTATGGCCTGGAACAACGTCCTCTGAAAAGATAAAAATAATTGAACTGGGTTTTTAGCGTCAGTTTACCGTCGTCAATTATGTAATTCGGTCCCGTAATTCCATCGAGCATAAAGTTGAACTTTATAAGCTAGACGGCATGCCCGTGGTCGCCGGTAATAAATCAGACAGCATCTGGCGGAGCTGCTGGCGCGGTCTGCAGATTTGTGGTCGGCGCTTAGCCCCTACATTGACTAGCGGTAGTACAATGGAAGCCCATTTCGCGTGCGTGCCCTCCTGAAAAATGGCACAGCAAAACAACAGCGTGAAAATCGTCTATAATGAGACAACTCGAACCAAATGTAAAGTTGGTAGCCAGCTGAGGCCTATGAAATGCACTCTATTAAAGCAGAGAATAGTTATCGATAACAGAAATGAAATTTTCGTCACTAAATCTAGGATAACTTAATAACGCTTGGGGCGGCGACGAAAGTGGATTCAATATTTGCCTCTGCATGCACCTTGTGTACACGTTTGCGGCAGTCGGCGAAAAATTATGACAGGACACTCATCTGAATTTCATCATTTGCACATCATCAGTTGCGCATCAATGTGAAGTTTTTAACGACGTCTCGTTGATTAACAATGATGTCACAGCTTTGTTCTCATTTGTACCGCTTGTTTTCCCGCTTCATAAGTATCAGAGGGGGACCGCAACTCGCGTCCGCTAGAGCGCACGTGAAGGAGCCTCCCCGCTCTCCAGATGCAACCGATGGTCCCTCCCTACTGAGGCGTAATAGGCCGCATATTTCTGTTGCTCGAGGGGAGTTAACAAAATCTGTGCGAACGTAGAACGGAGCGCACAAATCGTGCTATAGGCAGGTGTTATCGAACGCCTTTGTATGCCAAATGCCCTAGCAGACAAAAAATTCGAAGCGGATGGGACGGGGGGGGGGGGGGGGGCTGTACCCAGTTTGCTTCCCCCTCCTTCCGCCCTTTCATCACCTGCGGCAACAATCCGAAGTCAAGTGCTGGTTAGAATCTATATGACCCTCGAATTCTTAACAAGCGAGTTTCTTATCGTGATGACAAGCTGTTCCTCTTGTTTTTGAACGGGAACGTCCCTAGTATTCCGTGTCTGGGTACATTCTACCTGACTCTAACCACTATACTTTTGACGAGATACAGCAACACTGTTTTTGGTGGCTGTGCTAATAATCCTCATTAAAGGATAACTGCGACAGTGTCGCATCGTGCATTTACCCGCGATGAACAGTACGAGCTCAAAGGAAACACAAAACGGGTGTGCGGACTCCGTTTTCTGCTGGCAGAAAAATGTGCATAAAAATGAGAAGTGAATTAACGCGGCAGTTTCTTGCAACTTGTATTGGCCATAACAAAGAGTGAATCTTATTGGTCGACAAGAACATGATCAACCAGCAAGCTTAATCCTAGCCAATGTCCTTATTCTCACAGGATAAGCTGTGTTCAAACACGACCGTATTGGATCATGGCTGAAATCGACAATTTTTCTTTTCTCCGAAGTCAAATATACGTACACAGGATACAAATATCGGCCAACCGAACGCTTCATAACGCAGTCGCGTCGACTTGAATGTCTAAATCATTTCTGCATATTAAACTGCGAACCAGCTATCAGTCAGAGAAACACACTTGTGTTTGCTACTTTGCATTGTAGCTAAGTCAGTCTAGGTGTTACCTGACACTCTGTTTTTTTTCCGGGTTCCATCAGAGTAAAGTGATTTCCCTTTAAATTTATCAGATAATTTGTGAACACTGATTAAAAAAAACTTATATCTATCCCCCTCCGGCAGCAAGCCGCACACTCCCTCATGCGTTCTTCCCGCGCCAGCAGCGGATGAAAGTGCTCGTCCTACCTGGTTCCGTCTGAAGAGCCGTGAGATGCCAGGGGAAAATGTAATGTTTCTGGAAGCGCAGCATCGCCCGATAAACGAACCAAGCATCATGACCAAAGTACAGGCCCTCGGAGTCTCCGACGACCTTGACTACGGCCGAACAAGCCATTATCTGATCGATTGAATAGAAGTCTTCCTCGCGTCCCAGGGCGTGTTCCAAATCCTGGATGTCTCCCTGAGCGTTGAGGTACCTGGATAGTTGGTCGTGATTAATGAAGGCTTAAGGCGTGCTATTATTGGCGCTAGTTACACATGTATTTCGTCGATAGAAAACGTAAAAAAGTGAGGAAGATTGAAGGGTTTTTTTATCGTGCAAATTCTGCCCCATTATATGACTGACGAGGAAAGAGATTTTAGTATGGTGTGGAAGCAGGAGCAGGTGTCGTCGAATTGTGATAGTGTCTGTATATGCGCGTTAGTAAGAACCCATGAAAGATTGTCCTAATGTGCAAGTGAAAAGCGAGGCAGATTTGTCTAACACGAATAAAGAGTTGATTTGGTGCCCATCAAGAGGATAAAATGCCGTCCATTGGGGCGGCATTTCAGAAACGACACGTTTCTGAAAATGTCGGCTAGCCTGCCGTTAATTGCACGTTCCTTCCCATTACCTGCACCTCTTTGTGTAACATGGTTGCAGCTTATGTGTTTCATGCGCTATATAGTAATAAATCTTCAGGACGTCATAGTAAAGCATTGCAAGGGTCAAGGCTTTGCAGAAAGACCAGGCCCCGCCTAGCCAAGCGTTTCGTTTTTTTTCTTTGTGGTGAGACTAGCCGGGCTTCCACTTGCAGCTGCTGGAATGCGCCCGTCTGCTGATAAAATTGACGCAGGCCTTCGAACATATACAAGTGTTCTGCACAAATCACTGTGATAGCCGGGCTACTGTAATAGGTTAAGCATATTGACCAAGACAGGCGCCTGCTTTCGTATTTCAGCGCTGGCTGCAGTCTTCTTCTGTAACACTGTGGGATTTTAGACTAGTTTGCTCTGAATAATTTCAAATAACAAAGGATCAAATGAACTCAGAATCTATAGCCACAATCATCATCGTGTATTTTGATAGTCTAATCACTATGTACACGGTCATTGCCTCCTTCATTATTTTCAAGTGCGAGTTTAAATATGGGTGTTTGAAATTCCTTGATGTTCGCATAAGATAACTCTCTGCAATAAATGTTAAATTATTGAGATATCTTAAGCCGTAATTAGAAATAAATACATTCCACAGTATTCTCATCATAAAGTGTACGTTAGAGATTTAAATAAAGTGCCTTCCCACAAATTTAACCGAGCGTGTGCTTCTGTCGGCTTTTTCAAACTAAAATACAGCTGAGCGACTTGGTTTGAAATCATGGTTGAAAACGGCGCAAAAATTAGTACTTAGCCAGGGAAACAGGGTGCACGACAAAAGCGGCCAGTCTCTTCAGTGTCCGTGTCTCATGTTTTGAGTTTTTTTTTTTTTTTCGCTATGGCTTTTCATGCAAGCTGTACACTTGGTTTTTTCAAACGATGTCTTTTTTTTTCAGATTGTTCCACGGTCACTGCAGTTTTGTTGTAATAATTGTGATGTGTTATCAATAACACTGTCGCTATATCTAATATTGACCGGGCCGGGATTCGGCTTGGAGCCACGGGCCCAAGCTGCGCTCCGCTTTCCGACGGCTGCTTCGAACCGGGATCAGCTGCAAGATAACGCCCAGTGAAGTCATCTACGTCACAGTCTATATTTACAGCCAATTGCAGAAAGCTTGAAGCCACCGCGAACGTGACAAGTATCAGAAGGCCCAGTAACATGAGCCAGCATAACCCGCGTCAGAGAACTCATGCGAATGAGAACGAATGTGCTTCACACTCACGTATGCATTAAAGCCCCAAGGTATTCCTGCAAGTAATCCTTGCAGAATATCTTGTTTAACATTTCCAAGGAAATATAAATCATGGATTTTCAAATAGGTGTCGCATACTCTGATTTATTAGTCTTCAAAAAAAAGACAAAGGTAGGTAATTTTTTTTTACTCTAATAAGCCCAATAATCTGACATTCCTGGAACGTAGCCGGAATGGCCGACTGTCAACATACATACGCTTCTTGGAATTCGTTGCGCGAATTCCTGCTTTTTGTATATCGCATAGCTTGTTTTTCATTTGGAAGTTATGCTGAAAAGCAGAACTTCAAAAGACCCGATGTCTGCAATTATGACGAAGTCTTTTCGACATACCTTCGCACTTGATGCCATCCCTCTATTGTCATGCGCGTGTCAGCTAACAAAATCAGACAAATCTCCCACCCTGGTGTCCAGTAGTGTCTTCGCAACAGACAATATCCACAGTTCCAATGACAGAACTGCGTAAATAACTTCAAAAAAGCAGGGTACGAGAAGCCTAATGTCACACAACTATAAAAGCTATACGCACAACACACGTCCACCAAGTTCCACTTTACAACCGTTCTTGTGAGCAGGCAATAATGACCAGCCGCGAAACGAACAAACTCTTGTGGTCAAGAAACTCGACACTTACTGGGCTCTCGGTACGTCAGTCACTTCATTTGAAAAGTCTAGAGTCTTGTTTTCCAATTCATCGCTGAGACCCGCGAGTTGCTTCATTTGAAGATAGACCTGCGGTCGAAACGCATGATACAAATAAATCGCAGAACATTCAAGTACTCTGTCCCAAGCTATGTTTCTACATAGCGGTGAATGTTCTACGCAAGCGCCTTTCTCTTTCAATGCTTGGCAGAGGCACCAATCTAAAGCGAAATATACACTCCTAAGAACCCTTGTACAATACGTTCCACATTGCCTTAACCTTTTTTTTATGAAATTCACTCCGGAGCCATTACGCAAAATATTTATTCTAGGTATGAAATCCGGTGCATGTGTAACTGTAAAATGTGGTTGACTCATACTCTTGGCATCCGCTTTCTAGACACTTGACACTAACATTTCTCTAGACCTCTTTATCGCGTCCCAGATGGCCGAAAGCAACCCTCAGGTGTATTTCAAAGTCACAGAGATTGCGTGAAAATACCGGACGTGGCAGCAACATGGCAATGTACTACACGTCATTCCACCTTCGTCTTTGCGTTTAAGCAATGAAATGTATTTTTTACCATAGCAAACATGAGGAGATAATGGACATAGTTATTTTTTTGTGTGCATGGAAGCGCAGCTTCTTGCATCTAACCATGGTACTTAAATTTTAAAATTCGTTTTTCAAGTTCATAGCATAACAGTAGACAACAAAAACCACCTTATGAGCGTATATGTCCCATGGTTGTGTTCGAGTATCAGCAGATTATGTCCTCTTTCGGGAGCACGCGCTAAAAAAAATTAAGTTATGGGGTTTTACGTCCCAAAACCACGATCTCATTATGAGGCACGCCATAGTGGGGGACTCCGGAATTTTGGACCACCTGGGTTTCTTTAACGTGCACCTAAATCTAGGTACACTAGAAGCACGCGATAGCGGCTGCGGCCCGCATTCCTTGAGAAATTATTGTTGTTGCTTGCAGCATCCCCGAATTTGTCGACGACCTGCGTATTGCGCCATGCTTAATACTAATATCCTTTTCGGAGTGTAAGAGAAATACAAACTCATTCTATACAGCACCGACGTGCACAGCTATGGCGTATTTTGCTGAACATATGACTTAAATGAGCGTCATTAGTCACTTTTAAAACGTTTAGAGCCAAGCGCCATACTTGGTGGTGCAGCGTGGTAGGTGGTCCCTTGTAACCTCCACAGAAACGCTCGCTCATCAGCTCCAATACTTTTGCTTGTCCAGGTTACATTTGCTACGATGATGAAGCGGAACATTTAGGGCACTCGTAAGAATTAGGTAATAATGGTATTGATATTGTCCGGAAATACTGGCGAAATAACTAAACGTTCACTGGAACTGTACGGACTGAAGAACGAAATAGCACGAAAGACGAGTAAAGCCTCCTGACATCGCTGCAACGGCTTAGACCGACTCTTGCCCCTGACCATAGATCACTAACTGGAAAGAATAAAGCAGTTTAGAAAAGTGGATAAAAAAACGTAAACGCAGCGTATGACTCAAGAAGTTCCCGGTTACGCTTGATGGAAGCAACTATTGGTTCGAAAACTCGAAGAGCGCGACAATTTTGTAATATTCTATTTGCTACGCTGCCTGGGAATAGCGGCAAAGCGCACGAAAGGAAAGAATGTATGAAATACAATCAACGCAATCGCGCGCAGACGCGCAGGAAAGACAAATACGTCCACATATGCTGTTTGGAAATGCGAAGGGCCGCACTTCAACAGCGCAGGTGGCTGCTATTAGTTGATCTAGAGCAGGGAATAAGTATGAACTTTCTCTGCTAGACAGCACTCCACATGAACCTAAGCGCCATCTGCATCAATGTGGACTCAAATTTGTACAGCTTCATGTGTTCCCGCTTTGCTATAGGTACTCTCCGACTTCCGTAGTCTGTATCAAGCACTCTCGGAGAGTGTAGTGCAGAGGGAAGTAATATTTTCTCGACAACTGTCGTCTGCAGCCCTCATCCATTGTGTGGATAATCCCTTTGCAGCTCTTTGCAGCTGCAGCCGCAAGTCGCGTGGGTACAATATAAAGCGCAGTCTGCAAAATGTGCTAATTTAGCAGCAAGCACTCACTGCAACCTCGCGGCAGTCATGAGCAGCCTGCAGGCCATTCCTCTCTACAATTCAAGAATGCAGTCCCTGCAGTTGGTACTGGCTTTATCAATCGACACTGAAAGCAACGTCAGTGGTAATAACAGCGATAAAGTATCCTGCATTTTTCTAGAGAAAAGGGAACCCTGAAAATTCGGAGCACTGCACTAGCACTCATAACGAAGCATGCTACAGCAACGGTGCGCCATATTTATTTAACCTTCGCACTGCCGATATTATAAATTCAATATGAACATTCCAGATAATTATAAATTGCATAAGCATCTGCATAAATGTACACTGATCGTGTAGACATCGAAAAAGGCGCACATATTTTTGCCGTGGGTTTTAATTTGCGCACAAAATTGGAACAGTCTACATAGTCATCGCAGTTCAAACATTGAAAGTATATAAAAAATTTATTTCTTAGGTTTGACGTGACAGAACCAATATTTGATTATGAGGCACGCCGCAATACGCGACTCCGTATTATTTTGACCACCTTGGGTTTTTTGAACATGCGCCCAGTGCCCAGTAAATGGGCGTTTTTGCATTTCGCCCGCTTAGAAGCACAATGTCGAAGTCACTACGTCACCACAGCGAGACTGACAACGAGACTGACCTTGCATATACAAACGCCAGCCATACATACCGCAATAAGGCAAGCAATTTTGCGACTATAAAGCGTTTTCTAACAAAGTGGCGAAGGAAAGGAGCGCTCCATGTTATCAAGTAAACTAAAACGCACTTCGTTTGAGTCTTTGGACATTGTCAAGGACGTCATGTTTTGCGTACAGCGCTTGTAAAGCGCCCGCTTGCATATACAGTTTTCTGTACGCAACGTTGATATTTATTCCATGCATCTCGTGTCTTAATAGTCTGGTGACAAGCATAAACTTCTATCTACTCCCTCAGATAAGGTTTTTATTTTTTCTCCGAAGCGAACACAACGAAAGTATATCCAAATGCACCCCTGGAAATTACGGCAGCGTACCTTTAATTTCGGCGACTCACAAAGAGTTACTGTGTACAGCAAAGGCTAAGTCAATTTAAGGGACAGCTAAACCAAGTCAATATCTCACTTTATCAGCCTCGGTGGATCTTTAGCATTTATAATTTTGTACCAAGTAGAGCAGGGTACTTTACCATGTTCCAGAACGACTCGTTATGTCTTCGGAGGTGCTGCTGCTGTTGTGAGTATTTGTTGTTCTCGGCGAAAAATTGCTCCAAATCACGGCAGTACTCTGGCTGGCTCTCGCAGTACCCTCCGAACATGTTCGTCCAGTGGTTCTCGATCAGCTGCCGCGTGAGGTACGCCTCCAGGGCTCCTGCTGCATAAGCTTGGACTTCGTCCTTGGCACGTTCATTGGTCTCGATTTGAAGGAACGCCCATCTGAAGACGGGGATAGAAATCAAAACAGCTGCGTGAGGCTTGTGACAGATTATTGGCTCGCACAGTTAGTAAGAAGAATTGCAGGAGACTCCCAACTTTTTCACGTTTGGGACATACGGAGAGAGTCGTTCTAGTAACACCTCTCTCCCTATGTCCCTGATAGAACAAAAAACGGTTTGCTAGTCATCAGGGCTATATATATCGTGCTTGCTGAAAGCTCCCCTGCGCAAGTAAACAAAACAATTGTCGGTAAGCTTCTTGGTGAGGTGCATTTTTTTATCAAATTTTGCATGCATGAATTTTTTTAGTATGGCTACCCACGTACGTAGGTTTTATTAGTATTATTATCTGTAGCAATGGATTCTAGTTCGTAAAGCTACGTGCAATTTTAAATGGCGGTTTCGCAATGAGTTGAACTCGAGCGCTTACCTTAATGTTGTTAGCAACTGGCATAACTTTGTTAGCACAATCAAGAAACGAAAGAAAGATGAGCAATAATGCGTTGAATAAGGATTGTGATAGCTGCCAAGAACAAGAACCTCAGCATGGCAAAATGACTGCAGTACGCAAACTACAAATTTTTTTATTGCCTGAGTGAAGTGTTACTGTTCTACAGATGGCTGGATACTGACAGATCGACTAACAGTATCATGCATCCATCCGGTGGTGGCATGCAATGAAGCAATGAAGCTTTTGCCATTTATTAAATTCATGTACCAGACAGCGTTAGCAAAACTGTTGATTTATCAGCAAGTCCACAGATTTTTTTGCAGAACTGAGTAATTTATTGACAAATTTCTGGAACCTAATGAGATTTTGGGTCCTGCAGAAACATAATAGCGAAGTTTACTACTTTTGAAACTTTTTTAGTACTTTCTACAACTACTTTTTCAGTAGATAGCTACTAAAGGGTGATTAACTTTTACTACGCATATTTAACGAGCGACATGTGCCTCTATCTTTTTTTCTTTTGTAGTTAAACATTGCACAAAACACACTGAACACTTCAGATTTTATGTGTCAGGTGGCATCTGAGGCCCTTTCAAACCTGGTTTAAAAGTAGGAACAAGGCGTCTTTGTAATATGTGTGGTGTTTGATATTCACTTTACGCCGTGTGGTTATTCAAAGCACGCGCCGCGCGATAAATTTTTCGGTAATTCTATTGTGCGACGGCGTTGGACATGGCACATTGTATAACTAACAATAAGCACACACTTGTTTAAAACGACTCTTTAACCAGCAGCAAGAGGTCATAAAGAAATCCCACCGTCAACTGGAAAATCAGATACTTCCGTTCGCTCTCTAATCCACGATTCTACCTTCTTGTATTTTAACGTTACGCCTAAAACATTGGATTTCCATGCTCAAGCTCGCAAGTTGGAATTCTCGTCCAGGCCACTCTACCGGGAGTTTCAGAGAACACTTTCGAAAATTTTGGAAGGTTGCCTGTGGCAGACAGCACCATTCTAGTTCATGAGCTAGTCTACTAGAAGAAACGGCCATTACGTGCACAAAACGTTGAAGTGCACAATCGACTAATTAACAAACATTCACTAATTTTTAACTGATTACCTCATGACGCATATTGCAATGTACAAATTCTAACCGTGGAGTTCGCAAGGCGGATCCACTTGGGGGCGAATTCTCAGAACGGCACCAGTTTCGAGATATTAATTCCCGTGCTTTGCGCAGAAATGCATTGGCGTTCCAGTTACTAATTGGCGCTCCAGTTACGTTCCGTTCCAGTAATGTCCGCCCCTTCGAGTAGACCAGCCTCTCATGAACTAGAATTTTGCTATCTGCCATAGGCAACCTTAAAAAAATTAAAGTGTTCGCTGACACACCCTGTATTTTCAGGCTTAAAGTGGCACATGAAACAAGCAACAAAATATCTCGAGAGCCTGCGATGCCTAGAACCACGTTAGGAAGGCGCACTGACGGTTAACAATGCACTCCCTCCCCAGAACAAGAATCGGCCTCTCCGATGGAGCGTTGGTCCAACACATATCTCAAGAGTCTTGCAGTCACCAGTTCTATTATTATTGAGTAAACAACAGCTTTTGAACAACATTGCATTGTGTGGCGTATTCTACCTTCCCGATGATTAAAACACAGGAACATGTGCCCGGTCCACTGAGTACATAGCTGAGCAATAAGCATGTTACTCGCACAATGTGCACCACACAGCCGAGAAGAACGCGACAGAGCGCTTGATTGGTTAATCTTCTTGTCTGTGTGGTGCCCATCTTGCGTGGAACATGGTCATTTTTGAAGATCCCCCACTCACCCCAAAGACACGTTGTTTTAGAACACCTAAATGTATGTGCCTCCCCGCATACATATGTGAAAGGGGTACCACGAAAGAGCTCCCTAGCATTTGATAAAGCACGCCGACTATGGAAGGCCACCTTTTACTTGAGGCCACATGAGAGTCAAACGATGACTGACTTCATACCCGCTCTCGTTTATGTCGTTCTTCAAGGTGCCCCACGCTACGGGTAGTTGAGGGGAATCAGAGGAGAAGTCTGCATCCTGTGGTTGACCGTCTTGTATTTGCAGTTTCTGAGATCCGGTCTCCAGCGCAATCCATGCTGATTTTGGTGCCTGTCCTTGTGATGCAGTCATCGTGCAGCTCACCCATATTGCCAGTGCAATCACCGCAGGCAAATGATGTCGTTCCATTGTGGATCTGCGTCAAAGCCAGTGCATTTAGACAGTGTTGAAAGGCTATTATTAATAGATAGCTGCAGTTGTCACTTTTCATGCCCAACAGATCAAAAACCACGCTGCGATTGCATTAGGCGCAGCTAATTAACTATGTTTCTGTCAACTTCCAACAGTACATATTTGTTGAACCCTATATAAAGCTAGAACTGTGTAATTGCTCTGAATATCATTGGGGGCACCTTTTCTCATGCACTGAATACGCAGCAGGCATTACATTGCGCCTTGCCAAATGATTGCGCTGGCAACCGTGAAACAGCTCTCTGGAAAATACTAAATTTGAATTTAAAGTTTACTGCGCACGGCAAGCAGTCGGTCGAAGGAAATGCCCGTTAATAACTGACGCAGTTTATAAATTGTTATTATTGTTATTTGATATTCAAAAATAGCAATATTTATAGAGAAAGTGAAAGAATGAACGGAGCAGGCTGGGCACCGGAAGGAGCACTATGCATGCCTACTCTTCAAGAACGTGGGCAAAACAACATGCACTAAGATTTTCGTGAATGGAACCTCAGCGATTTACACGCAACAACACTCAATCATTTCTGCAAACATAGGAATGTGCTAGCGTCGGTTTGTGCTTATTTTAGCTTTATGGTATATCTGGTGGATGTTTTTTTCTGAACCGCGAAATCAATTCCCTGCGTGAGGAATGCCACCGGTACGCAAAAAAGCTCATATACTGTGCTTTGCATCGTCGTTAAAGAACCATACCTTTTCAAAATTAACCCCGAGTCCATCACTAAAGGTGATCTCACAGCCGCCTTGTTTCTAAAGTAGTTTAAACATCAGAATTTGTGCCTAATTTTCACAACATTTAATGCCTGAAACTACGCTCATATTACTAAAGTGCCTTTTTATTTGTTCTTCTAATAGATTCAGGTTGTTTGTGAACTTGGCTTGAACATTATTCGCGTGCTTCATCTTTATTTATTTATTTTTATTTATTTAACAATACTGCTGATCTCACACGAGATCATAGCAGGGAGGGCACATACGTGAGTACGGTGTAAAAGATACATAAGACAGGTATGTAAAACACAACGCAATACAGTGTTACAATAATTATTCATCAAGTCAACTATAACAATATAACGGACGAAAGTACTTGGAACACAGTAAAAGTAAGTAAAACAAAACTAGGTCAGCAAAAAGAAAGGGAGCACAATTGTGACGCAAGTGCGAAATCAGAATACATAGAACGTAATACAGTTCAAAAATGTACATAATGAGGTGTAAGATTAGTGATGAACAACTATGCACGTATTATTTCCTCGACCAATGCTAGAAAATTTCCCAAAGTCTGATTGCTCGTGACTGAAGGGTCCAGTTGGTTACACTCTCTGATTGCACGATTAAAATAAGAGTATTTAAAACAGTTTGAGTTGTACCTGCGTTCAATAAGGGTATGAGGATGTTTATGACGTGTAGGTCTTATACGGGAGAAAGAGATAACTTTAGATGTGTCAATGTTTATTTCGCCATGAATTAATTGATACAAGAACTTTAGTCGGGCTAGTTTTGCTCGATTTTGTAAGGTTAGCATACCACATTGCTTTAGTAAGCTAGTTGGTGAGTCAGTTAGCTTGTATTTATTAAAGATAAACCTTAACGCCTTTCTCTGCACCACCTCTAGTCTGTCAATAAGTTCGTTAGTGAAAGGAAACCAAACAACGTTAGCGTACTCAAGGATTGGTTGAACAATCATGCGATAAGCCAACAGCTTTGTGGCGGGTGGTGCCAGGCGAAGTCGTCTTCTCAGGAAGAAGAGTCGCTTTAGTGCAGTCGATGTAATGTTTTCAACATGCGTATTCCATCGAAGATCATGGGATAACGTTAAACCCAAGTACTTATGCTCTAAAACCCTAGTCAGAGGCGTGTTATTAATGGTGTAGGTGAAGTGCGATATTCGTTTCTTTCTAGTTATTGTTAATGTTACCGATTTCTGTGCATTTAGTGTCATCTGCCACTCCTGACACCAAATAAAGACCGACTCTAGAGGATTATTTAGAATTTCATGGTCATCATTAGAATTAATTTCAGGATACAAGATGCAATCATTCGTAAAAAGACGGATATTTACTTGACACCTAGCAGGCAAGTCATTTATGTAAATAAGAAATAAAACAGGTCCCAGGACGCTACTCTGGGGTACACCGGAAGTTACAGGGGCTAAGCTAGAAGCTTCATTATTTATTTGAACGAACTGTGATCGGTTAGCGAGGTAGTTTTCAATCCAATCAACAACAGGACCGTCACCTATTGTTGAACGAATTTTTAAACTAGTTTTTTGTGGGGTACGCGGTCGAAGGCCTTTGCAAAGTCTTGTAAAATTAGGTCTATGTGTTGTCCATTGTTTATACATTGAGATATGTCGTGCGTTAGTTCTAAAAGTTGCGTGACAGTCGAAAGTCCTCTCCGGAAACCATGCTGACGCGGTGATAGTATGGATTCTTCGTCAAGGTATGTGGTTATGTGTTTTAGGACTATGTGTTCAAGAAGTTTGCATACAGTCGAAGTTAGTGAAATAGGTCTGAAATTTGACTCCTGAGAATCGCTTCCAGATTTATGAACTGGGACAACCTTGGCAATTTTCCAATCTGCAGGAAGAGTACTGGTTGTTAAAGATTTCTTAAAAATTAGGCACATATATTTAGCGCACCATTCAGCATATCTCACAAGAAATACGTTGGGTATATTGTCTGGCCCAACAGATTTTTAGTGTCAATTTTCAGTAGAAGGTTTAGTACCCCTGCTTCAGTTATATTAAGTGAGCCAATACGTGTGCGGGCGCACGGCTCTACGTTCGGAAGCCTCCCGTCATCGATATTAAATACTGATTGGAAATAAGTGTTAAATGAAGTCGCGGTGTTTCGGTTGTCGGCACTAGAAGTTGTAGGGCCGTCATGCTTCTTAGAGTTAAGATAATTCCAAGATTTCTGAGGTGCGGTCTTCAAGAAATTAGGAAGAGTATTGGCGAAGTAGTTAGCTTTAGCGTCCTTAAATTTAGATTTCATATTGAAAATGGCTTCACTCAGCCTCTGCCTAGTTGTGTGCACAGTGTTTACTTTTAGCCTTTTTCGTAGCCTATTTACTTTTCGTTTCGCCTGGATAATTTCACGTGTAATCCATGGATTAACCGTGTTTGATTTTTTGTCTTACTTGGGACGTACGTACGAGTGCAAAAAAAAATAAGATGTCTTTGAACTTACTCCACAGGACATTAATGTCTGTAGAGGCAAGCTTAGAAAATTCCTCAAACTTAGCATATTCAAAACTAAGGTGGTCGATTATACTGGCATCATCAGCATTTGAAAAGTCAAGAAAGGTCGTGCACGTTTTCGGAGTATGCGTAGAACCTTTTATGTGTATAGTGCAATATGTGAGCTTGTGGTCTGATATTCCTTCCATTATTTGAGTATCTATACGTTCGTGCGAAAAGTGATTGCTCAAGAATACCAGGTCAAGAATGTTTGATGCTTAATGATGTTTAATGCGCGTGGGCTCTGTGACAACTTGGCATAAGTTAAAATGGAGCATCATATCACAAATAAGTTCAACGGTCCATTAACTTCGACAATATTGCACCACCGTAGTCTTTTGGTAGAACAGCCGCCTTGTTTGCGGTAGGTGCCGGGTTGGGATCCCGGTGCCGCCAAAAACCAAACGGCTCTCTAATGGGTATATATATTCCCCGGTCCTTGTGGTCGGCTGCGCGCGTGGTTCTTATTTTGAAATAGAAACCTATAGATGTCTTTAGGCGTGATCTGTGGGCGCCCCTTGTCCAGCATTCGTCACGGCAGCGTGAGACACAGTAGAGCTGCCAACGGGTAGGTACCGGAGAAATTGGTACAAGTGCGCTCCCGGCCAAATGCTCGGCCATGACGGTTTCGTCATTACGGTGTCAAAATTTGCATAGAGATATACTTCCCCAACCCGACGCAATCCCCACCCAATAGTTGTTAGATAGGCCACATGGGAAATTGCCGTCATGAGAACGGTCCAGACCAGCTTTTACAAGATTTTGTTTTGTTAAGGCAGTTGTCCGACGTGGTCTGCATGGCGCAGGCTTCTTTCCCAGAACAAATCATCTATGAAGAAAGCGTCGGCCAAGGAGTCGCTTGTACCCATTTGGGTCGCAGGTGACCTTGCGGTTTTGAACACACGTCCTCCCGCAGCCGAGGCGGACAGGAAATTAGTTGGTAGCTGGCTTCTAGATATGTGTTTCATTGTCCTCGTTTTTACGCACCCTAACACTTTTTCGGTATTGCTCTGTTGAACAAAACCTTGGTAACTAGCACAGGAATATGAAAGTGTGACTTGCCATTTTACTTTGATTTATCTTTGAAACCATAATGACGACGACATGGTTCCTACGTCAGTAAATACAGGTTACCTTATTGTTGAGCGCACCTTTTAAGCGCGTGTTCCTGCGGCGAGCGTCGTCGGCGGGGTAACCAACCAAACGAGAACAGCGAAAAATAAAAGCGAACGCGGAGCGCACCCGGGGGTTGAAAGGCGCCTGGAGGAAAGCGGAGAGGAGGGTGCAGCGCAACCGAGGAGGGTATGGCTAAAGGGTGAGGAGGAAAGGTGAGTGCCGGCGAAGATAAGGCATTCATGTCGCCTGCGCAGAAACAAAGCGCTGGCGTAGGCTTCGGACCCACTGCCATGCGCTACTGCTAGATAATGTGCACCGCATGAGCCATGTGATTCCGTTTCGCGCTATCTTTCTAAACAGTAAGCGACGCAATCGGTGGAAATGCTTCGTCTGCAGCTGCTGCAGCAGCCCGAGCAAAGGCTTAGCGCCGCCGCCGAGAGCCTGAAACGCTCAGAATAAATATTTTTGCCAAAATATATATCGCAAATTTAAAACACTTAAACAGCTGCGTTTGAAATTTACATTAGGCAGTATCGTAATAGTCGGTGAACTTATTTTACAGCAGTAAAATTTCCTCTAGGCGTTCGGTGTTCATCGTTTGCTTACTTACAATTCAATGTACTATGTTTAGATCGTGTAGGAGTTACATTGCACAGAAAAGCTCTGACAGAACTAGGATGTTGTACCCACATTTCAAGGCTTTTACGGGAACCAGGATTCGATTTTGTGTCTTTTCTAACATTCCAAGTTCCAGTCATAGCTACACTGGACTGTTCGCTGTTCCATAAACGCAATGTATCAGTTTGGCCTTACAATGTGGTTTTGTGTAATTGTGGCGTGTGAAGGAGAATGGCCTGAAAATTCACACTCTTGATGTTACAGAAATAACCGCTCACGGAAATTTAATGCACTTTATACAGAAGGCTGTGCTACTTATGCAAGTGAAGTGCGTTTTCCGACATGTTTTTAGAGCTTGTGTCGCTTATAGCTGAGCTTTGCACAAAGTAGACCAAGCTATATACTGATGTATATTACGAGTAAACATTATATACAGCATGAATACATTTCACTGCAATACAGTAGTAAACTACATGTCATCCTACACGAAAAAAAAAAACGTGTAGCATGAACCGACAATAATTATACAATTGCTTGAGTTGACGTAGGGGTCTGTGTACTTGACACTTTCTCGAACTCAACGGTATCATATTAATGAACTGTGAAAGTTGGCTGGCTCCTTAGTGTGAAAACTAAACGGATAAATTTTGAATGCATTGGTACAGAGAAGTGCTTACTCTAATTTATGTATATATGCTCTCTAGCACATCCATCTACCGCGGATGTTATTTCAATGGCGCTGTTTGTGTGTGTGTGTGTGTGTGTGTGTGTGTGTGTGTGTGTGTGTGTGTGTGTGTGTGTGTGTGTGTGTGTGTGTGTGTGTGTGTGTGCGTGCGTGTGCGTGTGTGTGTGTGTGTGTGTGTGTGTGTGTGTGTGTGTGTGTGTGTGTGTGTGTGTGTGTGTGTGTGTGTGTGTGTGTGTGTGTGTCGGAATGAAAAGAACACAACGGCACTACAATTTGGGGTGCTGAAGTTAGTGTGAGGGAGAATAGCCTGAAAACGAAATCACTCCCTTGATGTTGCAGGAAAACAACCTCAGATACGGCTCTCTCGGCAACAGAAGCTGATCTTCCAGGCCATGCTTTTGCTAACTGCATCCGCTGCAAGCTGTTGCGGAGCTGGAAACACGCCATAGACGCCATATTTTATACACCACCTGCACCTACTGGTAGGGATCCACGAAGGCGGGCTAGACCCACCCCGCCATTTCTGCATGATCAAAGGAATCTGCAGTCGTAACCTTTTGTAGACAACTAGAAGAAGCTTGAGCAGCCCCTCGGTTGAAACGTCCTTGGGAACGTAGGCACAAATTACTCCAGGAGCGACTATTTCCGACCTAAAAGGGCACTCAACATTTTTTAACGGAGTAGCAAAATGTTCCGAAACTGTAGATAATGCTGCCATGAACATAAAACCCAAATATTGTTCCGCTGCATGCAGCAGTGAACCAGAACATCTTGCATATTAAATATGCAGTCCTTTCTCATGGATTTTGAGGCCACGGTTTTTTTTCTACCGTATGATGTTGCACTGGACGTGGTGTCAAATGACCGTCAGTGATTGGGCCATTGTTTATAAAAGCTGCTCTCTCGCGATTTCCTGCGGACACGCTGCGCCATGTAGTTTGATGAACCCGCGCGACGCCGGTTGGATTCCCGCCTAGCTCCACATAAATTTTCAGCGATTTCTTTTTTATTGAACAGTGGCGCATAGCTAGTGGCACATACCCAGTGACTAGTGGTGACGTGAAAAAGGTTACATACCGACAAACATAAATATCACCAACTGGGTGAACTTCCCAAAGAATGCTAATCGCAGCGCAGGAAAGGAGCAGCAAATGGAGCGTCGCATGCGTTCGGCGCCACCCCGGCAGATGAGGGCAAATAGAAAAAGTAAACATCGCACTCTGAATACCTACGTTCCTATTGGGTCTCCTTAAAAATTTCTTACAGAACATATTCCCCTAAAGTTACCGCACTCATTCCCGCGTCTTTTTCAAGTTTTTATGAGAAAGTGCTTCAGGAGCTCTTTATAACTGTCACCTTTTGTTTGCGTCACTGAGTTATAGAAGGGGAGATCATAAAGGCGACGAACTCAATGAACTACGGCCCTGTTATGATTGGCTTATGTGAAAGTTATGGTAAGCTGCTTTTCGAATAATTGTTGAGAAACTGGACTAATTGCGATAGGGCGTCCACGACGGCAAAGAAAAAGCCGCTCCATACCTTAGCGCTCACCGTGCTTCAGAAGTCCCCCACGATGCAGCAACGAGAAGCTCCTAAAGTGTCCTTATATTGTGGCGACATCGGTGCATTTCTTTCCGAGTACGTGTCACATACTGCGCACACGATTCCGAATTTCTTTTTCTATTAACCGGACCATTTCAATTAGGCTGTTGGTAATACTCGTGCGTTTTAGTGTCTGAATGTCATAGTTGGGTCCCAAGTAGCGAAAGAGAAGTCCTTCGAAGTAATCTATACCAGCTGCAGCATATTAGGCTGCGCAGAAAGGCTGTGAGCCAGGCATTTCAATTTAGGGAGCGACCACCCAAAAACGACGTTCACTTGTCCATCCTGCGAAATGAGCAATCAGCGGTCTCGTGTTGCCGCATAATCCGTTTATCATTCATTACACTCAAGCTTCTGCTACTCTCATGTAATCTATCTCCTGCCACTCTCTTCTCAACGTCCTAAAAAACAGAACTGCGTATTTTTTAAATCATTATTCAAACTGACATATGCTCACACAGCCCATCTGCTTCTGTGCAGTTCAGTAGTGCATTATCTATGCTGTGTCTCGTTCTATCGCGGAAGCGTCCATTCCACCGACTCGTTTATTTCTTTACTTTCTGGCTCAGAAACACTTGCAATTTTTAGTAACATGAATCAGTTTCGCAGGCTGTCACAGCACCGGCCATGATCACGGAAATGCCTGAAAAACGGTAGAGCTTATGTGTTGTGCGAACGAAAATGTGCTATCAAAGCGCCCGTAGTTGATGGTAAAACTAGGAGCTATACTTAAGGGGAATAATGGCGCCACAACGAGGGGGACATGGAGACTTAAGAAAGGACAAGCTCCAATCTGCAACTGAGTTTGCTATCATCCCGTCTTTATCATGTTTCTTTTGCGCCGTTGATCTTTCTGAAGTATGGCTCAAACAAAGGTTCTGCTAGAACAGTGTTTCTCAACTGCCACGCTGTTTCTCAACTGCGAGTCATATGATCTGCCAACGGGTCACGAGCGTTTCCCTTGCGCTCGTGAAGGTTTCAACTATATGCGTATTCTCCTCGTCGGAACATAGATGAATTCTCAGTTTTGTGCCCATAGAATTTCAACGCTGTTTTCTTTGAGCTTCAAATATAGATTATATATGTACTATCAGCGTCAAATGAAAGCCGAACAGCGGAGCGCGTGCCACAAGCATTAGAAACAGCATAGTGCGCGCCGTCCAGTCATCAGCGCAGACAGGCCCACACATCCGGTTTGGTAGTAGAGCGCCACCCCACTGAAGTGCGATTGTTTTTTTGCCTGTGTTCCCACTAATATTTTTGAAAGGAAGAAAAAAAAAGAAAACAGAAGCGAAAATTCTGCAACATTCATGCATTCGATCGGCAAACCTGCGCATCGCGGTATATCGCTCGCAGCTGCTACCGTTGCCGGCATGGGCGTGCCGATCGCTTGTGGTGGGACAAGGTTGTGCTGGGGCTCTATTCTGGTACAATTCTGGACACGCATGGCGGCTGCACGGCCGCCATTATCCGCCATCTTGGCTGTCTCATTGGCTGTCCAGAGGTCACGTGTTTTGAAATTTGTGCCGGGAAACGGAAGTTTTGCAAAATGCAATTTTGCGTTTTCGTCAGAATGACGAAAGGTGACGTGGAGCTGCAAGTTTTATCGAGTAATACTTTTTTGTGGTCCTTGGCACCTATATTGCGACTCTAGCGCTTTAAAAAGAAAGTGGACGGCAGCGTGCAGAAGCTCGTGCAATGCATCTGCAATTTGGCGATTATGTGGTGGCGTTCCAAGATAGCCGGCATGTCAGCTTGTTCATTGGCTGAAGGAATATCCCGTGAGGAGCGTCACAGGAAGGGCCGTTTCGTAAACGTCAATTTGACGTTCCGTGACGTTGCGCTGGGCCGCCATTGCAGAGATTTTCCGCCATAATTTGTGGTGCGACGAGCCGCGCGAATTATGGTAATGAGCGGCCATATGCAATGGCAGTCGAGAGGCACGCGTATCGCTGCATTTTCCGCGTCATTTCGGGCCATAAAAAACTTTTGTTCACAACGCGTGTTCATAGCATTTGCATCGCTCTCGGGTGGTGTTGGCATTTGTGTTTTGCGCCATCGTTTTTATTAAAAACACGTTTATTTGAAATAATATTGGTTGAAACTAGCAAACTTTCTGCGACATTTCGCACTTTTCACTATTGCGTTTGTATTGTAATCAATATTAATGACTTTTCGCGTCATCAAAGGCTATGACAACGGTGACTTTTTAATTTACAAAAAGAAATGTACGCAAGACGGTGCCTTGAAGTTTCCTTTCGAGGTGCGAGTGAGCAGCGAAGTGCACAAGAGATGGCAGTGCCGACGTTTGCGTCGCTCAAGCGGATACCTGTGGCGCCAGCAACGCTATCGATGATATTCGGCCGCTTCTCAGCCAGACGAGTCGGGCTGAGTCACTTGCGGATCAGGAGATAGCGATAACGCGGCCTAGAGCGTGCGCTGATCATCACTGGCAGGTCGCGTATGTTGTCTCAAGGTAGAAAGCAAGCGCGTGGGCGCCAATATACGATGACTCATTCCGTTTCCCGATGACACGCATCCTAGCTAATGAAGCAGACGACAGCCTGCGCGCATGCAGACGACGGAAGCGAGAAACGATTTTCATAGAATAATCGTACGCTTTGAGCTAGCTGCTTTATTTTTACTGGGGAGGGAAACTGTTTTGCTTTATCAACCAAGCTATGTTCAATGCCTACATTACAGTTTCTTAGGCGAAACGTCAAAATTGCGTCACGTACGAAAGCAAATCGGAGCTATCGGCGCCATTTTGTAAGCGTCGGGCGTACGTCACACTTCGAAGAAAATGGCGGAATGTCCAGAATAGCGGCTCTGAACAAGAAAAAAACGATAGCTTGAAATCAACCACAAAGCGATTAGATGTATCTCTTCTTTTATCGTGCCCCGACGCTGATTGCTATGGAGCGCTGGAGTAAAAGCGAAGAACTGCGAGTGATACGACGAAAAGCGCTTGGAACGCTCACGCCGGCCACCGCTACCACCATGCGAAAACTGGAACAGAAGTGACGATAACGCACTATAGGGGGATCGCGCAGTGCTGCCACACCGGATGTGCTCGCCTGTCAGTGGTGATGACAGGACGGCACGCAGTATAATGTTAACAGTGCTTGTGGCACGCGCTCCGCTGTTCGGCTTTCATTTGACGCTGATAGTACGTGCACACACACAAACGCTCACACATATGTATGTGTGTGTATGTATATATGTATTTGTGTGTGTGTGTGTGTGTGTGTGTGTGTGTGTGTGTGTGTGTGTGTGTGTGTGTGTGTGTGTGTGTGTGTGTGTGTGTGTGTGTGTGTGTGTGTGTGTGTGTGTGTGTGTGTGTGTGTTGTGTGTGTGTGTGCACGTGTGCAGAAAGTGATTGTTTAGATCCGGTGTTCCACAAATTGAAAAAATTGCAGGCTCACCTAGCACAGCTGAAACAAACATTTCATTTCGTGAAAAAAGGTGACGCGCGCTGACACGGGCACGAGAGAATAAAACTACACAGCTCAAACGCCTTTTGTGTTGTCTGGTTCCTTTGCGTCCGTATCTGCGCGCCTTACCTTATTCCACGATGAATCCGTTCCGACTAGCTCAACTTTCTGTAGCATTAAGCTTGATTTAAGTTTGACGTTTAGGCCAGTGTCCCATATGTATATATATTTATATATCATCACCATCATCATCAGCCTGTATTTATGTCCACTGCAGGACGAAGGCCTCCCCTTTGATCTCCAATTACCCCTGTCTTGCGCTATCTGATTCCAACTTTCTTCTCTGAATCAGCCACCTTATATAAGACCCGCAACACGCATATCTCACCGCACCAGTCATCCACTTCAGGTTACCCGCCCACCATCGCGCACTACTACTTTTGCTGCCTCATTCTTTTTTGTAGCAGCTACAGACTGGAACGGCCTGCCCCGGGACATCATCACCATTGCGTCATCCTCTACTTTTCAAGACAGTATTAGTGATCACCTACAATAATAAAACAATTTTCACTGCTTGTTTCTTAACATAAATAAAATCCCACCCCTTATGTAATGCCCCTCCCCCCCCCCCCAAAAAAAGGGGGCCTTAAAGGAATAAAACTGAACTGAAAACTGAACTGAACTTGCGCCTGCAAATTTCCTAACTTCATCACCCCACCTCGCTTTCTGTCGTCCTCGACTGCGCGCGCTTCCCTTTTCTTGGTATCCATTCTGTAACTCTAATGGTCCACCGGTCATTTATCCCACGCATTGCATGGCCTGCCCAGCTCTATTTTTTCTGCTTAATGTCAACTAGAATATCGGCAATCCCCGTTTGTTCTCTGATCCATATATTTATACTGAACCAGTTTCGAGATATTAATATGCAAAGTGTCCCACGAGATGCATGGGCGTTCCAGTTGACTTTTTGAGGAGAAGACTGTTTTAGGCTTTGACGCACAAACTTAACTGGAACGCGCATGCATTTCGTCGGACACTTTACAAATTAATATCTCGAAACTGCTGCAGTCCTGCGAATTCGTTCCAAGTGGATACGCCTTGCAAACTTATGAGCTAAAATTCATATATTGAAATATGTGCCCTAATATATTTAATAAAAGGTTAATTAGCGTAATTATGTTAATTATTCAGTTAGGCGTTTTGATTTCACGAGGAAGTAATGGCCGCCTCATCTAGTAGTTCAGATCAAGAATTATAATTGTGCTATCTGCCACAGACAATTTTAAAAAATTAGGTGCAGCTAAAATGAAACACCCTGTATAGTAATTCACGAATGGTAGCCTGTGACGTGACACCAGTTTCGTGATATGAGTTCCCAATGGTTACGACGCAAGGTATTAGTGTTCCCGTAAGGGTTAGTTTCCGTCCAAATAAGACTCTCTTTTTTAACAAGTGGAACAAAAATTCATTTTTACGGCAAGCTTGACTGCGCTTATCTCAAACCTGCTGCTAATTTCAAGATTCATTCCAAGTGGATGTACCACATCAAATCACTGACTTCAATTCTTACTTTGCAATATGTGGGCGTAAGTAATTTGTTGAATAAATAATTAGTCAATTGGCGTATTAATTTACAGTGTAAGTAAAGCATATCTCTTCGAGTATACCAGCTGCTTAAGTAAATGTGTGGTAAATACCACGGGGGACTTTTAAAAAATCTTTTAACGTTAAAATAAAACAACCCGTACATATGTATATCGCATCTGAAATTAGATTTATTATGCAGAGCGTAATGTTAGTTTTGGCCACAAGATGGACGGCGGAACGGCACTAGAAGCGGGCATCTAAACCCCCCTTCGGTCGCCACAATGGAAACTTCAGCGAACACACACAGCCTCACAACCAGAACCAGTTTTGTCTCAGCGAAGTTATATAATTTAGGTTCAGCAGATACGAATGATTACGCGGCTGGACGGACTTTTTTTTTTGGAACTGTAAAACTTATACCTTCATTGTCACGTAGTGAAATGCTGGCTGTGGTGGTTAAGGCATTGACCTGCGTGCATCAAGAAAGCCAAGTATATCCTTTTAATTAAAAAGCCTGGATAATTCAACCCTTCTTAAAAAAACAATACAAACACATTTGATAGCTCTTTACGAGTTTGTAAATGTCGTTTAAATAAACTAAGCACCTGCATCACGATGAAGGCGCCTGCGTCATTTAAAAAAATAAATTTTCGGGAGGCTTATAAAGCCGGGGGGGGGGGGGCGGCCATGGAAAATTTGGTACGACTGAAAGGGGTCACGTACTAGAAACGTTTGAGAAACACTGGCCTATTATTTTTTATTCCCGTATTTCTTTTTGATATTGTACAAATACCGAAGAACTCAAATATCAAGACATTTCTCCAATAACTAAGCAAGATACCGTACGAGTACTTCAACAATATTGATCAGCTGCAAGCTAAAGGTAAATCTACGGTCCAAGACTGCTGTTTGGTACTTGCTCAAGGAAGCCAGCAGCGCACCTTTTTGGAGAGTTATACTAATAATGAAAAGGCGTAAGAAAGTTTATACTTTTCAAACACGCCAGAATGTAAACATTTGAAACCAGAGCACCTCGCTATCCAAGAAAATAGCTTCCTCACTGCTGATACCGGCAAAAGGAAAACTGATAGGGCACTTTCCCGGCGCAGCTAGGCAACCTACCACTAAAGTAGAGCTCCAAGTCGGGCTAGTTGGTTGACATGCATGGTATAATTTTTGTCTTGACGTCTTGTCTGCCTCGTCCTTGTCAGTGTGAGTTAGCGCAGTTAAAAAACCTACCACTAACTTGTGATGCATAATATTTTAAAGCGAAGCTTTATATGTTTAGGCGAAATCGCCTGTGTACAGAAAACTATCATCAGCATTGGCTCGAGCGTCGTCGTCTTGTTCCGTAGCTGGCTAGTTGGCGCCCCTCTGGTTGCGCTTGTGCTCGTGGCACGTGCTCGTACCACTGCTCCCACGTTCATCGTCGTCGTCTTCTTCTACAGCTTGCTGCGTTGCCGCTCATCATTTCAGCGAGAATTTCACATTTCTTCTGTCATCGCAATGGGGAGGCCGCGTTTACGGGGTATGAGCCATTGCTTAAGGGGGTATGGCCCATTCACTGTCTTGCGTAACGGACGGATTTAATTTTCAAGCAATTAAATTTTGAATAATCGCAAGTGGCAATGGCGGGCGAATTCTGCCAGCCACGCCACTGCTCAAACTCGAGACATCGAACGCAAGCAACAACGCAGGACTGCGGGCATACCGTCAGTGACGTCGTTCTCTCCATCGCATCCAAACATGTGTGTAACCTCATAATTGAGAAATAATGTAATAAACACTCGGGATTAACCCAGTGATAAACACCGGGGCCGCACGTTTCAGCTTCGCTGGTTAACCATATTCCAGAGTGTAAGGGCCAACGAGCTGTTTTATGCATTTTGCTTTAGAAAATTAGCTGTTTCATGTTCTAGGTTTTGTCAATATAGAGGTGCTTTTTTCTTTTTGATATTCCATGCCTTGTTGTCAGTAACGACAATCAGTACGCAACTTTAGCTAGTCGGTGTCGTCGAACAAGTACGAATTTGCTGAGCCTACAGAAATGATCATTTCGCGGTAGAGTGGATCCGTCAAAAAAGTAAGCCAAGGGACAATTATTGCTGCATGCTGACTGATTTGACGTTTTATGATCGGAAGTGGGATCAGCTGCATTATCGCCGCTTGAATAAAGCTCCATGTGGCTCGCAAACAGTTGAATAATTGGACCTGTGCCTCGCTACCTTCTTGATACGCAGCAAAATATGATTTCGTGCAGTACTAGTCAGAGGCAACGTTATTGGACTTAGTAGGAGATCCCAAACCGATATTTTTAGGGAAATATATCTGCCAGCTTCCAAATACAGTTTTTATCCCGCACAAAACTTAATTTAAAATGTGCGCTTGGCACTATCTGCTTTGTGTTAACGCATAATCACTAAGTAATACTTGCTCGGAATTCATAAAGTCCACGGAAGGTAGTACGTCTGGTGCACGGCACGATAAGCGTGCCTCAACCCTTAACTGGCAGCTCAAAATTTTTCTTCAGTGTCATCGTGCACCGTCTACAGGATATCGATTGAAAAAAATCTCGTTTTTTACAATGTCAATGTGCGTTTTTACGACGCACCTCTAAGCAGCTCGCTCGAGCAATAGGAACTTCCTTGAGCAAAGGAAAATTTTCGCTGTGGTGAGAAAATAATAACCACGTGCACTTAGAAGAGAGCGACGAAGCCTGCAGGTTCTGCCCCCAAAAATCTGATGGTGTTCATGCTTGACATTTTTCTGGAGATCACTGTTGCGCAGGAACCTACATAAAGGTAAATTTAAAGGCACAGACTAATATATTTATTTGTCTCATTTCTGTAGATGTTTTCTTAGGTGAACAATATAGTTTAGCTGCCAGTTAAAGATTTAATCGCGATTATTCGGCTGTGTCATTTCTTACGCAGATTATGCAAACTCATTAAACACTACAACTTGCATAACACAAATTTTTGAAATAGGCTGTGGAAAGTTCACGCAGCCTGCGGTGCAAGTGGCGTACAGAAAACAACTTGTTGTTAGCTTGTCACTGCTGAAACTTTACATATGCTGTAGCTGCATTAGTAAACACCGATACCGTCGAACCATGCAGACACAATAAGCGTTAAGTATAACATCAATCCAATTAGCTGCATATTTCCAGGACATAATAATTGAAAGTGGTGCAAGGAGCCAGATCGCTAACGAATGGAAAAACTTTATTCAGGTCCTTCGGAACGGTTATGCTTTATTATAGATGGCCTCAATTTTGTATTTACAACGTGCCCCTAAGATTGTTGCTTATAAGCCAGTTAGTGAAATTTAGGTGAATACCTCCTTCATGACTAGAATGGTTCGCGCACGTAATGTCGACCGGGCAGCAGAAAACAAGCAGCACTCGCATAATTCATAGACGACTGCATTTAAGTGGCGTTGTTTCTATCACAGATGAATGTAAATAATTCAACAGTTCGTGAGCCGTTATCGTCGCCTACTCGAAAGCAAAGCAGTAACTACGAGACATCTATCATTCACGTCCGTTTCGCATGTCGTTGAAAACGACTCCACCTTAGGGATCATTGAAGTCAGCAGGACTTAGGACAAGTTATGAAATACAGTATACACGTACCTGGGCGAGCTTGGATAATCACAGCCAAATTTTCTTGCTAGCAGTTGAATTACGAACTTGAGTTGCTTCTAATTAAACCACACATATTAAAACGTTATGAGCATGTGACACCCGTTCGCATTATCGCCAGCGTATAACACGTTGGAGCACTCAATTTCCTTTTCTTTTTACAGCCAAGCTACATTTGACTAGGATCCCGAGATTTATTCGTCTCCGTCAACAGAAAACTCAACCAATTACAGCGGAGGGCCGGCGCTGCGTGCACCGATGGATTTCTTGCAGCACCACCAGATGGCGCTCACCTCCACGCATACGAGGCAGCGTCGGCGGTGCAGGGGAAGGATAAACAAAGAACCAGAAAGCTCGCCTTCGCGCAAAGCGTTCTTTGCAAGCGTTTCCCTGTAAATATTACGGTTGCAGAAGCTGCAATCTGCATCAGCTGCAGTTGCCTGGAAGCGGCAGCTGTAGTGTAGCATACGAAGCAGGGAGTGACGTTACTACACTTTTATATGTAAAAGAAGAACCAGCCCAGCAATGATTTCGTTTGTGCTGTGATAGCGTTATGAAAAGGCGACGCATCGTTAGGACTCCAGAAGAGCAGCGTGAACACGATGACCGGCGACGGGAACAGCAACGTCAATTTTCACGACGGCGTCGTGCTCGGGCTAGTCAGGACGCAGCGGTTGCAGCCCGAAGCAAGCCACGTACAATTAGAATTCCTGAAGAGGAACATGAATACGATGAGCGACGAAAGCAACAGCAACGTCGATATGCACAATGGCGTCGGGCTCTGGCTCGGCAGGACAGAGCTCAAAGCTACGTCACATTGGTTTATCGGATCAGGTGGTACCACGGCGTTGCTGCCAACCACCTTGACAACGTTAATTGGAGCCCAATTAGTAGAAGCTGCTAGCCTCTAGTTAGTCGTAATTGTTGGTGGGCTTGTTCTGCGCTCACCACAAAAAACAGTACCACCACCTAGCGACCGCGTCCACTCAGACAGGCATAAGTGGCAGCTCTAAAAGGGCTTTGTCAGAGTTTTCGTGTAACCGAACTATGTATGACTAAAAACGCAAAAAAAAAGAAACAGAACCGAAGACACAAGAAGGAAGACCAGACAGGACGAGCGGTCTTCCTTCTTGTGTTTCGCTTTTTTGCGCTTTAAGTGAAGTATGAATTCTTACAAATTCGCCCGAATTTCAGTTCTTGCATAAATGTGTTTTGTCGTATATTCGAAATACAATCCGAAGCTATCATGTCGGTAGCTTGTGTGTCAGTTGTGCTTTACGAATTTTCTGACGCTATTTACTTTCAAAAATTCAACTAGTTCAATAAGGCACTTGCGCTTGGCGTAGGGCCTTGAAGAATGAACATGTATACTGCACTTCCGCGCACGTGCGCATGCGCGCCTGACGTACTTCGCATGTCCTGGCGATGCTTATCCGCTTTACAAAGAGAAAATCACTAAGGACGGACCCGAGTCTAAAGCTCCTAGTCAAGCTGAAGGGAAAATCGTTCAAGAGAAAGATACCATAAGAATACTTGGTATGTGGCTGCAAGTTAATCAGAGATGCCTGCATACATTAAATATCCTCAAATCAGCAGTGCAACAGATCTCACAAACAATCGTACGGGGATGCCAGAACAAGATACCCTCCGACTAGTAAGAACTCTCGTCGTCAGTCGCATCACATACTCACTCCCCTATCATAATATGAACAGGGAAGAGAAAGAAAAAGCAAACCAAATAATAATAATGGCCTACAAGACTGCTATAAGATTACCTCGGAATACTTCAAACGACAAGCTACTGGCGCTTGGTCTGCACAACACGATTGAAGCATTAACCGAAGCACAGCTACGAACACAAGAAAATCGCCTGCTCCAGACTCCAATAGGCAGAGAAGTAAGCAAGTCAGGGCGTGATGCACAAATGCAAAAACACCAAGAAACCAATGAGATACCCAACGAACTTAGAGAATCGTACACGATATCCCCATACCAAATAACATGGATCCTACCCTGCATGCTAGGAGAAGAACGGCTAGGGCACAATACATAGAAAACATGACAGAATACATGAATGCGGCAGGATTCACTGACGCTGCGCCTTATCAGACAGATGCAAGGAAGGCGATGGCAGTGATCACGGACCGTAGAGGGAAAATTACAGCCTGCGCTTCAATAGATCGCGCTTCTGCAACAGCAGCAGAAGAGGTTGCAATTGCGCTCGCAATAAAAGAGGGCTGGATGCGAAAAGCTCCATTAACGATAATCGTAGGCTCACGGAAAGCTTGCTGAAACTATCTAAGGGGTAAAGTTGGAGCACAGGCGCTCCGAATACTTGTCGGGACAAGATGGGACCCCACGGTTCAATACATCCTAACTGTGACCTGGGCACCGGGGCACGAGGGTGTCACCGGGTACCCGCATGCAGACGAGGCGGCTCGAGGCTTTACAAATCACCGTGCCGCCCCAGACTCTGCAATAGAGGACCCTACACCCCTAGACCCTTACTTTGCAACAATTCTGAAATACTTCAGAGAAAATAGAAAGATATATCCACCCCCGCACTGTAAACTCAGCGCTGCGGAGGCAGCAGTGTTGCGAAGATTAGAGACGAACACCTACATAAATTTGCACACACTCCACCTGATCTACTCCACGGCATACAGAGACATATGCCCGTGGTGTGGAGCAACACCAGCACTCTTTCACATCACGTGGGAGTGTGCAGAACACGGAGAAGAACACGAAACAAACAGCACGTGGAACGAATGGGAGGCGCTGCTGTCTAGCCCGGCCCTGGAAGATCAGCTACCACTGATCCAACGAGCTGAGCAGATGGCCCGTGCTAGTGGGGCCTTGGAATAGGGGCACCACCCTGCTGGACAAACTTCGTCTTTAACCCCCTACTCCATCTGAGGACTGGGGTAGGAGCTTGTCCGGTTTCTGAATATAATAAAGTTTTACTACTACTACTACTACTACTACTACTACTACTACTTCATACTATTACTCTTGCCAGCCTGTCTCTTGCGAAAATGAAAAATACTTCCTTAATCAGGTGGCATGGACCCATGCTCACATCAACACCCCCATCCCATGCATGTGGACAAAACTTTTTCAAGTGTGTGCAGATACAACAGTCTTTTGTTTGCCACACCACATAAATGCAGGCGGCGGTTCCATATAGGTCACAGAGCTCTTCCTCGCGTTGCAAATGCCATCCGCAGCATTAAAGCAGGAAGCATTATTGCTACTACATGAGGTCCACAGTGACCCCTTACATGTTTACCCCGATGGGTCGGTCATGCGCTCAAGTTCAGCAGCTGCAGTATTTGCCCCAGCAAGATCTACAATGATAAAATTCAGGACACCGCACTTGACATCAGCGACGGCTGTCGAACTTGCAGCTCTGTGTACAGCAATTCAATTGACCGATCAGGAAACACCCCAGAAACGGTCCGTCTTCTGCGATTCCAAGGCCGGCCTCCAGAGTTCGCTCTCTGCATTACGCCATGGACCCCACGAACGAGTTGTTGACAAAAGAGATGACATCGTATTTCAATGGTTTCCAAGTCATTGCGGTATCCTTGGTAAGCAAGCAGACGCAGCCGCTCGATCTTCTCATACCAGTGCCGATTACGTCGCTATCCCGATGTCCAAGAACAGACGCAGCGGCAAAGCTCCGGGCGCTTGCTCGCGAGCTTACGTTAGCCCTATGGAATTCGGCAGACTCCAAAAACCACCGCATTGTTCCCTGGATCCTGACTGGAGGTGACTCTCATTTGTCGCCTATGGCTTGGAGTAGCTTTTACCAATGCGCACTCCTACCTTCTCGAAATGGCGAGAAGTAGAGATTGTGAAGTTTTCGGGTGCAAAGAGGCGATAGCGCAACTTCTGTCTGATTTCCGCCGTTTTAGTGCACCACGCTCGACAACACCAGCACCACGAACCACGCTCGACAAGATTGACAACCGTCCCCTTACTGAAGCCGGCATTTTTGTACCCTGGTCCCAGCCGACGTCGGCACGAACTCCTTTAGAAGCGCTGGTGTGCTTTCTGAAAGAAACAGGACTCATTAAAGAACGATAGAATGTGCGAACTGATGTGTTCCTCTTTTTAAATGTTCTCTTGTTGTCCTATATTTTCTGCCCTTACCCCATTCCCCAGTGCAGAGTAGCCAACCGGACACTTAATCTGGTTAACCTCTCTGCCTTTCACCTCTTTTTACCTCCTCCTTCCTCCCCAGGCGTGGCCTTTTCAACCTGGATTGCTGTGTCATCTGCTCGCACTTTAATTGTGTTTGAGATTCGTTTTTACACGTAGGTGATTATGCATGGTACATCTCACACAAAGTATCAATCGTTACGGAAACCAATGGCACCGAGGTTATTACACGTTTGTCATACAAACATAGCCTGGGTGTAGCTTTATGTAGCACCAGAATACGGGGTGTTCATTTTTAAGTTTTAACGGAATTTGTAGAAATCGCCCGTGGCAGGTAGCATAATTTTTATCATTAAGCTGAGTTATTCGATGAAGCGGACATTAGTAACACGAGAAATTGAATCACATAATCAAGTTTTTAACAAAACCTCCCTAATTACCTTCTTAGTTAATTACTTTACGACACATAGTGCAATTTACGAATTGTAGCCGGTGAGCTTGTCTGGCGTATCCACCTGGAATGAATTTGCAGAAAGACACCAGTTTCGAGATATGCGCCATCAAACTCGCCGCAAGAATGCACTGTTGTTTCACTTACTTTTTTACCAAAATGCTATTTTACACAATAAAGCACGAAAATAACTAGAACGCCCGTGTATTTTGTCCCACACTATGGGCAATAATATCTCGAAACTTCTGTCAACCTGGAAATTCACTTCAAGTGGATGCGTCTAGCAAACTCACCGGTTACAATCCGTAAAATGCAATATGTGCCGTAAAGTAATTGACTAAGAAGTTCATTAGTCAATTTTTGTTAAATAGTTGAATATGTTTTTCGATTTCTCGTGCTACTAATGTCCACCTCGTCGAATAACCCAGCGCAACGATAAGAATTATGCTACCTGCAACAGTCGATTTTTTTAATTCCGTAAAACTTATAAATGAATACCCTGTATATAAGCTTATCATATCTTGTTCATTTATGAAAAGTGTGAAAGCCGTTCTCTACGGAGGTGGACGCTGCGTCTGACGAGGTTACGTGTGCCCGCTGCAAGGGCTTATGGAGACAAATTTACTGTTTAAATGTACTTGTAATGCTGCACCATAATCGTTTACTTATATAGGCGACATAGTCTGCACGATTGATTTAAAGATACCTAAATGCCGGGAGAACGCAAAAGAAATGTGTACACTTTTCTCTTAAATTCTTTTTTTCCTGAGAGATGGCAAGCGTATGATAAAGTGCGGAGTTTTCTTACGCAAGGACTTCACTCTATGCATAAAAAAGCTCGAAGAATCAATCATTATGACTGATGTGATCGTTTAAATTGTCATTAAGGAGCTCTCCGTGCTACTCACAATTAGCAATACATTTTGCCTATATATTATGTATCGATGCATGGGGGCAGAGTTGCGTTGCTGTCCCGGAATACCATACCACAGTTGCCATGCCAATTTTTTTTAGTATTCAAACGCTCAGTGCGGTAACCTGTATGCCCTCTATATTGTACTAGAGGCTGGCGAAATGCTCTCGGTGTTACTGGTGGTGAACGGTGTCGTTCCCATTAGTTTGATATAGTTTGACGCCGTGGGACGCCACCAACAAAAAAGGCGCAACACCCTTCCTTGTCATCTTACCTTTATTTTGTACCTTGTAACTATATCTTCAAGCCACGGACTGCAGTCATTTTGCAAGGATTGATGTTTTCGGAACAACAGTAACTGTTTTTAAGGAGTTTCTGATACAATAGTTTAGGACCGCTCTTAACTTCGTTAATATTGGGCGGCCGTCTACTTCTCGAACAAACTACGTTTAGATATCGAGTGACATGCATTTTCTGAGCAGGCGAACAAATACACCGGTGCCACAAGTGTGTGAATCGGCCGATGCCTTTACAGTGAGGATTCTCAATCGTGGAGACATACATTTTCTGTGAGCGATGTTCGCCATGCTGGGTATGCAAGACCGAAAACAGCACGGTGAACGGTGTCTAAATTACGAAGCGTCTTGTACAATGTTACATATCAGGGCTATTTTCAAGCTTATAACCTATTAGCACGTGCGTAACATATACTGGCGATGGGCGCCTTTTTTCTGTGATCGGGAAAGTTGGAATAATTGGCTTCAATCTATACAAAACACATGTGGTTTAAAGGTCGACTTTTGACCCAGAAAAAGTGGGAAAGAGAGAGAAGAATTACACTAGATCTAATATTTTCGCACATATTTGTAACGTGGGCTCTAAAAATAAAGTTATTTCGCAACAAAAATATACACATCCTTTCAGAATCTAAACTATTAATTTCAGCAATTGATTCAACATATGTCGCCTAATTACTTTCAGCCTCCGCCATAGTTGTTTTCTTTTGTCTAGACATTTCCAAAGAGAGGTTCAGTATTATTTGAAGCCCTTTTCTGAATGTATCATTGAAACATAGCAAAGTATCACGACCCACGTTGTGTGGCTGCGGCCTCGGTGAAGGTACTCTCAATTTGTTTACGATGTTTTAGGGGGCCACAATAGGACACATTTTAGCGAATGTGTGTTTCAACAATATAATAATAGCAATAATAATAATATTTTTTATTTACTTCAATTCGTACAACGTGTTCCAGCCTGCATAAGCGTTGCCGTTTGTGTGCGGAGCTTGGCAGCCAAATTAAGCACATGAAACAAGAGCGAATAAATCATAGGAGAAAAAGAAGAGAAATAAAATCAACCAAATACGCAGCAAATGCTTGTGCGGCGTAAAAACAAACGAACAAGAACCAACAGTACAGATGATAGCAAATTTACCACCGTGCACACTTTCGTACACGAAATGAAAGCATTAAGAACATGGCAAATAGTAAATTACCTCAGTCTATATTATCATTCAACCAAGGTCGAAGGAACTTCTAAGGCATATTATTCAAGTGAAACATTATTCAGTCTTATCTTGGATCTCTTTATACATACAATTTCGTATTATCTTCCTCGAGCTTTCTGGCAATATAACAGTCCCGTGGCAGATCTGAGTCTACTCCGAACTCCGCCCGGGAGAAATATACGCGTGAAAGAGCTGAATTCGACCCTGCATATACTTTACTTAGACCAGAGGTAGTTCCGCAAACTCAGGGTCATTTGGCAGCCTTGTTCCCGACGCAGGTTCTGCAAGTGAACAAAGTTTATATTCCTGTGCTATCCACGAAACATACACGCTTATTGGAGGAATAGACTGTTACAGTTGCTCAGTTTAGCCTATTCGGCAGGCTCTGTTATGCCTATCCTCAGGGTTTGTGCTGTGCTCGAATGGCCGGCCGTCGCTCATTTCCACTTATGATGAACCGGTTTGAACTGCCACTTGTCAGGATGGCCGACGTGGATGTCCAGCAGCCCGCTGGTGCTCCACTGAAATGGAGGTTGCATGTCCCATGTTGGTCCACTCACGGCGACGAACTCCGATGACGCGAAAAGATCACGATTTGTCACCTGTGCACAAGTACGAAAAGTTTTACCATTTCCAATGAGGGGACGACTGAACATTTCAATAAAATAGTGTCTAATGTGAGAGTAGCTGTCTTACGTACAAATAATATATTATGGTAGTATTAATGGTGGTCGTGGCACAATGATACATTATGCCAAAATGTGCCAGATCTATAGTGGATTCGGCACAAAATGCGGTTTTAACGTAGCACAATTATGAGTTAAAATTATTGTTTAGTAATGCATGTCTTGGAGAAACTTTCGAGTAAACAGATGAAATTAAGGCCATCATGAAGACCTTGGTTCCTAGGCTTTAGGTTCACCAAGAATATTGTGCCGCACAATTTCAGCGCAAGCAAAGGGCATGGACGTGCTTACGTGAAATGAACTTTTACATAAACAGTTTTTTTCCATTAAGAACATGGGTAATTTTTTTCCTGAGAATCAACGGCTCTTGTGCCTATAAAAATTTCGGCAGAAAAACACGCGGTGTCGCAGTTCAGAATAGTAAAGTGGTGGGCCTAGTTGGTGCGAGAATTTCAATATTTCATCCTTGCTGCTTATTCTCTCTGGTCCTTCCCTTAGAACTTTAGCGCTCTTCTTTGCACAAAATAGTAGGTATCTGTAGTGTGTTTCAAATGCTACCGTCTTTTACACACGAAATACCATATAATGATTGCCTCCATGAGGGTTAGTTGCCTTTTTTGCTGATAAGTGCGAGCAAGATGATTCAAATAGCTTGTGCCATTGTGTCATTTGAGGTTACTGCAACTTTTTGAGACCTTGAATACGGTCAGTATACCCCCATTTGGTTATATTGCCACCTGTACGTAGTGGGTCGAGGGCAAGAGTGGGTCGAGCCCAGGAGAACAAAGAAGACCGCGCGCTCCTTCCCTGCTCGAGCCAGCCCCGACGGTCGCGTCTTCCAAGAGCCAGCTGCTATTAAACCTTCACGACTACTTCTCCAGTCTCGGGACAAACTGACACCCATACTGTGACCTCCACGAACCCCTGAGTTCCGCAAACTGCATTCGATTGCATTCTTTGCACAGGTGGTATCTTTTGTGATTGCGGGCAAACTGTTTTTTATACAAAGGCTATTCGTGTAAGACAAATAAAATAAAATAAAATATACATAAAAAATCACACGATAAAGTGACGTAATCAACATCATTGCATTCGTGTTTATTACTTCACATTGTCGTTTTGTGTTTCATTTATTTTAATTTAATTTTTAATAGACGAATAGACTGTGTATAAAAATAAGTTTGCCCGCAATCACGAAAGATACCACCTGTGCACAGAATGCAATAAACTGCAGAGGTTAGTGGCCTCAGAGGTTAGTGGAGGTCACAGTATGGGTGCCATGTAACAAAGTGGGGGTGTATTGACCGTCTTCGTGGTCTCACAAAAGTTAAAGTAACCTTAAACAAAGAACAAGAGAAACACTCTGCTGGCATGTGACCCCTCTTCCCTGAATGCTACTGGGTGCGTCTTTCCGTCTTATATTTCTCACACCCCTCCCTTGTGGACACCACTACTAATGTACGCTGTTTCTCTACATAGGCTACCTGCGTGTTTTTTGTTCTATTTTTGTTTTGTTTTTACTTGGGTGAGTGTACGTGTGTTGGTATTCATGACGCCTTACTTCTTATTTTATTTTGAATCCACTTCACCATTACAAAGAAAATGCACAAATTCAGCTCTGGGTGCTTGCCATCGCACTCTTGATAAAGGTCGGACCCCGGCCGAAACGTCAAAACTAAATGTTTCTTCTTCCTTTTCTACGTATGCCTGCCCTTTCAATTTATAAAACACCAGATCCGAAGACCTCCTTCCTTCATGTATCCACATATAGCCTTTTTCGCCGACTGACTGGCTCTATGTTGTTTGCTGTTTTCAATTTCAAATTATTTTCCATAAGATAGAAGGAAGACCCGAATCAAAAGTGGAAATTGTCCCCTTTGACAGAGATTCATACCTTCTGTACAAGGCATGCAGAAGATAGACAAATTTCAGACTAACATGGAATATACTTTCGAAGGCAATGCAAAAGACGAAGTATTTTCACATGCACCTTATTTGTACCATGCATATACTTAAAAACTACAAAAGTAGCAAACTAGAGGAAAAGAAAAGCATGTGAAACACACACATGTACATATATACGTGTGTGTGTGTGTGTGTGTGTGTGTGTGTGTGTGTGTGTGTGTGTGTGTGTGTGTGTGTGTGTGTGTGTGTGTGTGTGTGCGTGTGCGTGTGTGTGTGTGTGTGTGTGTGTGTGTGTGTGTGTGTGTGTGTGACGCGAGCAGGAGGTTGCGGACGGAGACAAACATGGTCGCCCGAGCACTGCCTTTAATCTTCGTCTTCCTCTCCTTTCAGACACCATCCTTGCGTCCACCGTTACACATTCCCCCTCCCCCCAAGAGAGCGCGCGCAACAACCTGCATGGAGGGAGCAAGGATAGGATGATAAATTAAATATGAGGAGCTGTAGTTAGTGTAGCGTTCTATCTGTAAACTAACAACTTCCGACTAACATTTTCCGATAAAAGTGCGGCATTCCGGTGACGTCCAGCGTAGCTCAGGTGGTCGAGGCTGGCTGTTGTACTCTGGACGATATATACATGCCCCGATTAAGGAATGTTTGGAAACACTGCAGGGAGTGCGAACTCAGATGTAGAAGGTGTCGGCTTACTCGTCGCGACTTGTAAACACGCGGTGTATCCTGCTCGAACGTTCGGTGGACTGAGTAGCTGAGGTGACGTCTGCGTTGGCTCGGTGTGCCGGGAAAGTGTCCATGTCTGTTTCGTCGTTGTGCACAGCGTGGTCGCAGAAATCCTTGAGGTGGGAGCAGTCCTGATTGGTTGTGCTGAAGGTGTACTCGGTGATGTTTGCTTCTTGCAAAACCTCGTCTTCGCGGAGTTCGCTTTGTGTTTAGTTGGCTTGCGCACTGACGTTTCCCTTGTTGTTGCAACTGTGCTTTCGGCGGTGTTCTCCATCGTCGTCTTTGTCGAAGTCGTCTTCGAGGTGGCTGAAGTTGATCTTGGAGTGACTGAATCAGATCTTTCTGACGTGACTGCAATAACTGATGATCTAGCCCTGATTCAAGAATAAACCTGGTATCTGTTTGGCAAATTTGTGTCGCAAGCAACGGGCAACTAACACACTGATTGCTTTCGTGTGGCTCATCTGGTGGCGAGGGCAGTACGCCAGGGTTTTCAGGATACTCTTCTGAGGCTGCTGCGACGTCATTCAGAATGTACGCTTCTGTAATTTGAGAGTATACGATGCTGCTTGGCGGGTGCGACACTTCTGCAGTGGCAATCGATTGTTGAAGGTTAGTACGCAGAAGAAAACTTGACAATCGCCAAGCAGCTTGATCTTCAGATGTATGTGACTCCAAATTATCTTCGTTTTGAAAAGTATGTGCGTTGGTGCTGGCCCTGGTATTGTGATTTCGTCTTGGCAGAAAGCAAGTTGGTTTCGTTTCATCAGACACCCCATCACGTGACTTAGAAGCGTCTTTGTAAAACTCTGTGCATGTGTACTTGGACTGGAGTTCTAGGAAATGCATTATAATATGTGCCTCTGGCGCGTGTTTAGTGTCCTCTACAAACGACGTGTCACACTCTATGAGCTGCCACTGCCACGGCGATAACAGTTTCGCTGGAGCCATAATACAATGTTCAACCAGCGGAACACCCATTTCCTCACTGAGGTTCCTCACACGCAAAGAGAACGGCTTTCTCGCTGCCGGTTGATTATGGAAGAGTGTGGCAGCGGTCACATCATTTGTGGTGGAATAAGAAGGATGTTAAATGTTTGTTTGTACTCTCCGAAAATATGCAAACTGCTATATGACCGCTGCAGGTGAAGTGACAACTGATTCGACTCTACGTAGAGGCTCTTGATTGGACTTTTCCTGAAAGCACCGGTCGCGAGACGGATACCCAGATGGTGAACGGGCTTAGGATGTTTAATGCACTTGGCGTTGCGAAACGATAAATTATAGCTCCGTAATCAAGGCGCGGCCGGACAAGGCTGTTGTACAAGTTCAGGGGGTATTTTCGGTCACTACCCCATGTTGCGCGCAACATAATTTTTGAAGGTTCACCGCCTTCAGACTAGAGCACTGCACAGGCCAATTTTTTCAACCCGGGCCCGGCCCGGGCCCGTTTCTACGTTGAGCTGCCCGCCCCAGCCGGACAAACAGTTTTATGGCGAGACCCGGGCCCGGCCCGGGTGCGGAAATAATCTACGTTACCCGCCCGGCCCGGCCCGCCACCTCTTTAACTGAGGCCCGAGCCCCACCCGAGTCCGGCTCGAAACCGGCCCTAAACCGGCCCTAGACCGAAAAAGACATGTTTTTCACAGTCGAGACGCATGAGGATAACTCGCAGCACGTTAGATCCACACCACGAGAAAATTCCGATCCCAGCCCGGCCCCACGTCAAAAAACCCGAGCCCGGTCCGAGCCCGTGAAAAAACTGCTGTACCCGGCCCGGCCCGTGGGCCGGGCTGGGCCGGGCCCGGGCTTTCGGGTAAGCCCGAGCCCGTGCAGTGCTCTACTTCAGACACTTTGCCTTCAGATATTGAAGATGGGGGTTGAAGGTAAGCTTAGAGTCTACAATTATTCCCAAGAATTTCGGTTCACTGCTAACTGATAGTTCCTCTTGATCGATCGTGAGATTTGGGACTAGTGTCATGCCTCTTTTTTTTAGAAAAGTATGCACGCACTTTCCTTTGCATTTGTTTTAAATCCATTTAGATTCGTCCATTTAGACAATTTGTTTGATCCAAACTGCACCTGTCGTTTGCAGATAGCAATGTTACATGATTTGAAACCTACCTATGCATCATCGACATACACAGAATAAAACACAGTGCGTGGAATGACTCTATACAGGGAGTTAATTTTTACAATAAAGAGTGTGCAACTAAGCACACCCCCTTGTGCCACGCCAGCCTCCTGGGTGAATGTTCTAGATAAAACATTGCCCACTCTTACGCGAAACGTGCGGTAACACAAGTATCTTTCGACTGTGTTTTGTGTTTACCATATTTCCTAGGATCCCCATCGCGGAAAGATCTCTTAGAATCCCAAAGCGCCATGTCGTGCCGTACGCTTTCTCTAGATCTAGAAATACCGTAAGTAAAAACTGTTCATGAATAAACGCATGTCTGATGTTTGCCTCAATGCGAACAAGGTAGTCTCTTGTCGACCTACATTATCGGAAGCCACACTGAAACGGGTCTAGTATTTTGTTATCTTCTAGGAAACATATTAAGCGCCGGTTTATCATTTTTTCATACAGCTTGTTAGCGTTATTGGCTTGTAGCTGCTGGCTAAGGACAGCTGTTTGCCTTGTTTAAGTATCGGGATGACTATGGGTTCTTTCCATGTGGACGGAATACACCCAGCCACCCACATGGCATTAAAAAGAATCAAGAGTGTTTTCAGTGCTTGAGGATGTAGGTGTCTAACCATTTCATACATAATACGATCGCCACCTGGCGCCCAGTTGTTTCAACAAGTGAGAGATGCCTTAAGTTCGGCTAAGCTAAATGGCTGATTCTAAGCCTGACTCGATGAACGTTGCGATTAAGACGCTGCCGCTGTTCGCGTTCTTTGAACTTCATGAAAGTTTCTGTATAGTGTGATGCACTGATGCATATTCAAAGTGTTTGCCTAAGATCCCCGCCTGGTCTTCCAGGCTATACCCTTGGATACTTACTAAAGGTAGGGGGTGTGACTCCAGGCATATTTATTTAGCCTATTCCGGACTTTCGTTTCATCGGTGTAAGAATTTATGCTGGAAATGTACTTTTCCCTGCTCTCTCTGTTAGCACGTCTACACGTGCTCCTGCCCTGCGATGTTCCTTGTTTAAAATCAATCAGGTTTTCGGCTGTTGGAGAGTCACAAAGCAATCCCCAGGCTTTGCTTTGTTTCTTACGTGCTTTTTGGCATTCGTCGATCCACCAAGGCAGGTAAAGCTTATTAGCCAGTCCATTAGTTTATGTATGCACCTTTCTGTAGCGTCAGTGATAAAACCTGTTATATACGCCACAGTTAAAAGAGCCAATATATCACGGGGAACGTGTGGCGAGCATCCATCATGTCTTGTTATGTTTAGCATAATTTGGGAGTGGTCGCTCCAAAAAGGGTTCTTCAGAACCGACCACTCCAGGTACGGTACCCGCCGTGGTTGCTCGATCAGCTAAGGCGTTGGGCTGCTGAGCACGAGACCGCGGGATTGAATCCCGGCCGCGGCGGCCACATTTTGATGGAGGCGAAATGCAAAAACGCCCGTGTGCTTGCGTTGTAGTTAACGTTAAAGAACCCCAGGTGGTCAAAATTAATCCGGAGCCCTGCACAACGGCGATCCTCATAATCAGAAGTGGTTTTGGCACGTAAAACCCCAGAAAGTAGAAGAAGAAGAACAGGTACGGTATTGGTGTGCGCAACACTATGCTTATTAAGTAAGAAAATCCCATTTAGGTATCCTTTATTTTTCTTCCCACTGCCGCCCGATCTATGGCCAATCCCCCGTAGTGGGTTGTGCTATATCTATAGGCACCAAACCAAACCAAACTGTGCTTAAATCTATAGAGTATGTGTTATGTGCCCTGCTGTAGTACGTTGCCTCTTTCTTATTACGTATACATGCTCCTGGGGAAAAGAGAAAGTTTTGAATTAGCGACCTCTCGCATCTCAACGAGAGTCTTCCCAAAAGTGTAATGCGCCTTTAAATATCAGACAACTATGTATGGCGCCGGAAAATTATTTATGTAGTTTTCAAATTCGGTTTTATGAAGACGATAATTGGGAGGGATGTATATACATCTGATAGTAACTAGCTTGTCAAACAACACCCCTCGGACAGCAACTGCCTCGAGGGGCGTACGAAGTTTTAATTCTCGGCAGGCAACACCTCTGTCGACTACGATAGCCACACTGCCCGATGACACGACATTGTCATCGCGGTCTTTAAGAAAAATTGCGTATTGTCGGAGAAAATCTGTTTGTGTATGTCTGAGGTGTATTTCTTGAACACACATCACTTTTGGATTATACACGTGTAGGATTTCTTAAACGTCATCAAGATTGTGGAGGATGCCCCTGGCATTCCCGTGTAATATCGATGTATCTATGGTGAATGCGCTTTTTTGTGCTGGGTGTTTAAAGGGACACTAAAGGCAAATAAAAAGTCCAGATAAAGACATAGAGCATTGGTCTAGCACATCGCTTTAGTAATCGAGAAATTCAGGTAAATGCAGGACACGATAAGAGACTCCCCAGGGACATTCCGGTACTTACCCGATGACGAAAGCACTCCTCAAAACAAATATGTCACTAGTACTCAACCACTCGTGTTAAAAAGATTATTTCGTTGGATTATAAGACGGAAGAAAATGCTACTTGTCGACTTGTATTCATCATCATCAGCCTATATTTTTTATGTCCACTGCGGGACGAAGGCCTCTCCCTGCGATCTCCAATTACTCCTGTTTTGCGCTAGCGTATTCCAACTTGCGCCTGCAAATTTCCTAACTTCATCATCCCATCTGGTTTTCTGCCGACCTCGACTGCTCTTCCCTTCTCTTGGTATCCATTCTGTAACCCTAATGGTCCACCGGTTATCCATCCTACGCATTACATGGCCTGCCCAGCTCCATTTCTTCCGCTTAATGTCAACTAGAATATCGGCTATCCCTGTTTTTTCTCTGATCCACACCGCTCTCTTCCTGTCTCTTAACGTTAGTCCTAAGATTTTTCGTTCCATCGCTCTTTGTGCGGTCCCTAACTTGTTCTCGAGCTTCTTTGTCAACCTCCAAGTTTCTGCCCCATATGTTAGCACCGGTAGAATGCAATGATTGTACGCTTTTCTTTTCAACGACAGTGGTAAGCTCCCAGTCAGGATTTGGTAATGCCTGCCGTATGCACCTCACGCTCATCACTCACGCTCATCAATGTCACGCTCATCGGAGCTTAAATGGAGCCCAGCATGGCGAGCCAAAGTGTCGTTGTCAGGGTCGTCAACTAGGGGGTCCATTGCGACTGCCGTCGGCCCTGTCTTGGCTCTGTTTCTGGCCGCGTGTTTGCGCAAAAAAAAAAAAAAGCCGTAGCGCCGTCTGCGGGAGCCGTTTCACTAGAGTCTACTAGTTTGGAGGAGTGGGTCCAACGCAAGCTCCCCGCTGAGGCTTTTTTTATTAAAAAGTTGATGGCGCCACCGTCGCTTTCTCCCGAACGAGCGGCCCCGCGCGCTGGCCGGACGCTTGTCGCGTCGGAGAGCCATCGCAGCTGCATGGAGCTTTGACAGGTGAATTCTCGGTGGCGGCAACACTGATATCATTCCCCACTGATCTGTTGTAAATAAAATGCAAAAAGAAATACACCATCTTCCCGTAGGGGAACCCTGAGTAGTATGCGAAGCAGCCATGGGGTCGACTCAAGTTCTCATTAGTTTTCAGATCCGCCTGTCGCCGCTGCCGTTTCGTGGCATCGGCTCGAGCCCTCTTCTCCGCGGCGCTGTCCACGGCGCTGACACTGGCGTTGACGCTGGCGCTGTCCGTGGCACTCATCGCGGCGTTGTGGGAGGAGAATGAGAGGACGAAGTGAATGATGATGAGGGGGACCAGGGGATCATTCGGGCAAAATGCCGGAAGCTTTCTCCGGAAGCTGGAAGCTGGCTTCCGGAACCGGAAGTGAAGCGAAACTGGAAGTGAAACCGGAACCGGAAGCCGGCTTCCGGTTCCGGCTTCCGGAAGCCGGAGCTTGGCGTACATATTGACCCTTTTCGCGGCGATCCCGTGGGCGCTGCCATGTTTGATCACGTGGTAAAGCGTGCATTGCTTGCCTAAACTGCCTCCGTTGCCTCCTTGTTTACAATGGAAGTGTATGACGCCGGCGCGGCTTAGAAAACCTCTGTTTTCGGAGATATCGTAGACGGTGACTAGGTGGACAACACGAAGCTTTGATCACAGCTTCATAGAACATGCAAAAGCGCTTTCGGAGCTGATTAGGCTATGTCCAAGTGGCGCAAGCAGCGTATATGGTGCTTGTTCTAAAAGCGGGGCTAAATATGTATTCCAAGCTATCCCAGCTTTCCGATTATCAATTCAGTCAGGATTAGTGTGTTTTGCTCTTTCTCCTCTATTAGCCAAATATTTTGAAGCAGTGGCTTGTCAATTTCTGACTCAGTGAAATTCCTCGGTGCGGCCACTATCTGATTATTTTCTGCTTAATCGCTCGCGGGTGTGCTCAGTTCCGATAGATTTGTTCTTGCTGCGTACAATGCTTGAAACGTAGCTGTATTGTACATTGTAATACCTTGTAGCAAATATATATTACAGCTAGTAACTCGCTTACTCTTGTGGACCGTCACGAAACATTCAGCTTCGACCATGCGTGCGCCATAGGTGTAGTCCGTCATTTATTGTGCGTATACAGTGCGCATATATTCAAGTGTGCGCCCATCCACTTATTTTGATACGTCGGTGATATAGTGGGCGTAAGTTTTCCTGCAATTTGGGACAGATGTGTATAGATAACGTGCGCAAAACTTACTATGACAGAAAGCGGCGCTACTCCCTTTGTCATTGTTTAACGAGTGGTACTCACTCTTGCCGACGTTCTGGGGATGAAGACCTTTCTTTGAAGGTTAGCGATACAAGGCTGGCGGATGAGCAAATTTCTATATCCTCGAGGAAAGCCGTACATCACGAAATGTGGGTAACACGTTCGGACAGTTCCAGCAGCGGTCCGCAAACTTGGCCACACAGATTCATTCTATTCCTTAACATGCCAGTCACTATTTTTTCAGCCAACATGCTGTACACGTCTTCCATCCACATGATTCAATCTAGCATGATTGGAGCACAGTGTGTTAGCGAAAACTCAGTTGCATTTCCGACAGCTGATCGCACAGAAGCAAGGCACAAGCAGTAATGGTTTCGTATTCGTGCGCAGTCGCTGAGGAGAGGTATGGCGCGCCGCCGTGAGCATCATCTCGTTTCTCTAAAACAAAACTGCTCCGCGAAAAGGGTCAATACTATACATATACATACAAGGAGAGAAGGGGGAGGAGCATGCGCATGCGCAGTGAGGGTGTGGACGCCGCACGGCGGATGCAGGGAGGGACATAGCCCCGACCATAAGCTGCTTCGCATCTAAAAGAGCGGCAGAAAGAATGCAAACGACGCAACAACGATGGTGCGTCGAGCAGATGACAGCTACTCAGCCCGTGCGCTCGCCTCAGCCAATGAGCGTTGCCGAAACAGCCGGAGCCAACATTTATTGACCGGATATTCAGAATAACGCGGCCGCAGCGCCACCGCAATTTCAACGTTTTTTGCTTCACCGTCGGAGCTTGCCAAGGCGCCCGCTGGGCCAATTCCCCCATTCTAGTACACTCTAGTTTTACTCACCCGCAGCACAACGTCAGTATATGGCCATGACGACACCACTCCTCGCTCGGGCGGGCGATTTGAATTGCGCTAGAGGTACGCGGACGATTTAGACGCAATTTTCTTCTAAAATAAGTCTTTTCTTGGCACGAAACAGGCGTTTCGAGGTTTCTGGTATGCTATTTCAACAGTCCACGTTGAAATAATATTTGCCTTTAGTGTCCCTTTAAGAGAGAGGAGTTAGCTCACAGAGCCCTTTCCGGGCACCGTGATGCGGTGGTTATTAACACGAAACTGTTTATCACGGGTTTCACGACTGATTTCCTGCAACGGACGTGATAGTCGCCATCAAGGAGCGGTGAAGCGATGCACTGCAAATTGACACTAACAAGCGCCGACAGGGAGCGCTTCGGTAGTCACAGCACAGAGGGTCCGACGCGGTGTAGCCATAGAATAAACAACCAAGCATAGCCTCGTGCATAGTTTCATACAATAATTATACAACAAATAATCATTCAATAAAAACATTATTAATATTGTCCGACGGCAGCATTCGAACAAAGGAACTCTGGAAGAGAAGACCAACGTTGAAACAATTACGCCACAGACGAACGCCTCGACACGCGACATAAAACGGCCTAATGAATTTATCACGGGCAAGCTTGTGCATTGAGACGCTTAGCGCGTTTTGATTTGGGCCCCTCGCCAAGCTGCACCTTTGTAATTAGTAGCAATTGTGCGTGTTCGCAGTGTCTTCTGCACTTCGAAAACTATACAATGCTCGAAAATTTAGGACAATGAAGGAATATGAATCGTAATAAACAAAGTCACAAGAACGTGCAACTCCTCAAGCACAAAGATCAGACAAATCCATGTTCTTTCCATCATTGGAAAGAACATGGATTTGGCTGAACGATTGCAATGATCCCGTTTAGGCAGTTACCGCACATGGTTTGGTCATATAGGTGTTCTCTGGCATGGCTTTCTTTTACACAGACGTGGCCCGGTACCCACAAGGACGTGCTGACACTGGCACTATGAGAGCTTCGGCCACACTCAACACTGTGGACAGTGGCATGGCGGAAGAGGCTGCTATCACCCTAGACATCGTACACGCATCAACCAAGCCAGCATCGGATGGACCCATCACAGGTTCCCATCACATCACTGGTTCCCAAACCGCGTGCAGGACTTTGAAACAAGGAATGGTGGCAGCCTACATACACCGCATCCTGTCATCATTACACCCCGCAGCGTTACACAGGGTGCGTATCGCCTGGACACCTGGACATGCCTCTCTCCATTGTAATGAACGCGCTAATGCGGTAGCCCGAGAGCTCGCTAGCCGGGCGCCATTGGAAGAGCTGTCCAGCCCAGATGACGCCCCGACAAAACCACTGAACTAAACTGAAACTCTACAACATTACAGAGATATCAGGAGACACTTCCCCCCACCACACCAGTCTCTTAACCGATAAGATGCCGTCGGGTGGCGACAGCTACAGACCAATTCATTCCCTTTTACCTTCACCTCCTCCACCACACAAAATATTCCTCATACTGACCCTACTACATGTGGGTCAGTATACCGCTGTATGTACCCACAGTATATCGTTGCACTTTGCAGTGCTCACACCCTCCGGGCTACTCCCCTATTCCTTCACCTTCCTCCTGGGAGACTGCGCTGACCAGCTTAGACCCGCCAGAGCGGTGACGCCTGATCCAGCGGTCACGTGCGGTGGCGCAAGCCAATGGGACCCTCAACTAAGGGCTCCACCGTACGAGGAAGTCAACCCACCTCACTAACAATAAATGTTTTCTCTCTCTCTCTCGCGTCAGATTATCCTATGGCATCTCGTCGCCTGCGGATTGCGGCTTCAACCTGCGTCAGCAGAGCATCGCCTACTCCTTCGCTTGCGATGGCACCGCCTAAGACAAGTGCTGCACTAAGCGGCGCAGAAAGGCAATGGCGTCGCCGCGCGAATCTCGCTTCGCACCGGCGAGAAAGACACCAGCGTGAAGCAGAATGCCTTCGTGAGTACGCGGCGCACGGTGCGAACTCTGCCACTGGCATTCCTGTCGCTGAGCGCGTCGCAGCTCGACTGGCTGCCGTAGCCACTACGGGCGGACCAGAATGTTTGCACCTTCGCCGAAGCCACTCGCCAGCAGACGCCGCTCGCCAACAGAACGCCGCGCGCTAAGCAAAGCTGCAACATGGTCGCCGGCCAGTTCATCGTGCGCCTTTCGCTGGGGTGGATCGTGAGTTCACAAAGCAAACATGAAACAGCTTCTATGAAGACACGCGTCACTTTCGTGTCCTACCGATTCCTATAAAGGAGGGATTAACCAGGTTTTTTTTTTTTTTTTTTTTTTGGAGCGATCACGACAATCTCGACGCTCCTTAGGCGCTGGCGGCGCCGTCTGGCCTGGACACGCGCTCTTGCGAGCGTTTTCTTTGATGTGAGGGCCTCGTCTCGATGGACGACACCCTTGAGACCACAAACCCAGAGGTCGATGGCCCCTTGTTCTGAGATGGCGGAGCAGCGCTAGCTGCAGTCGCCGAGTGGGCGAGTGGCTTCACCGCCGGCTCACTGTGTGTGGGCCGAACAGCTGCCGGAGGCCGTTGTGGTGCTGCCCCCTGACGCGCCACTTCGGCGCAGCTGATCTTGAGCAGGGATAATACCCGCCGGCGTGCTTCCTTGAATGAAATATTTTCGTTGACTTTAATAGTCACAATTTCTTTCACTTTCTTCCATGACGGGCACGACCCTGAGTATGCGGCGTGCTCACCATCACAGTTCATACAATCTGGAGTGTTATTGCATGTTTCGGAGGAATGTAAATTGGAACTGCACTTCGTGCAAGTCATCCGGCCTCGAAAGTTCTGCGAACTGTTGCCAAACCTCTGTCTTTTGAAGCCTCTGAGAGGATTTTGGACGTATTGCCTAAGTCGAAGCTTGATGTACCCTACCTCAATTGACTCGGGCAGAACACTTGAGCCGCAAGTAAGTGCTAGGTGCTTGGTCTGGATTTCTTTGCCTTCACGCCTTGTCTTAATTCGTTTAACGTTGATGTCATTCTGCTCACTGAAGCCCTCCAAGAGTTCAGCCTCAGTCAGCTCTAACAGATCATCTGAGACAACATTGCGGATGCTGTTCATTGCAGGGTAAGTGGTTACTGTCACTTAGGCGTCCCCAAATGACAGCAGATTGGGCCCTTTTTCATATTGTTTCAGATCGCGAAGCTCCAAGAAGAGATCACCGCTTGCCATTCTGGATGCTTTATAACCTGGACCAAAAACTTTAGTCAAAGTCTTTCAAACAAGCAAAGGTGAAACTGTTCATACTGATTTGTCTGGTTTTTCAGAGTGAATGACGCGGAATCGAGGGAAGTTCTGTATTTGGCGTCCAAAAAACTGGCAAACATCTTCAGCGCGCTCTCATTTCTGAGGGAGATCTGAGTCCGGGGAATGAATCGGCCATAAATATAGGTGAATGTTTCGGCAGCACCGCCAGCCACCCACCATTAAGACTAACGAGGGGACGCTACAGGACCTGGAAAAGACAGGTCCTGCAAATGCCAGCTGTACGCCGCCACTATAACCACATATGGTATACCCAAGGTTGGCCACCCAGACAAGGTTAACCCTTGCCGCACGGAAATCTTGTAGTGAGAAGGGAATAGAAGAGAGGAGAGAGGGAAAGCCTGGAGCGAAAGACGAATATTGAAAAGGAGGACAGGAAAAGGCGACTGCCAATTTCCTCAGGGTGGGTCAGTCCGGAGGTGCCTTCTACGTGAAGGGGAAGCCAAAGAGGTGGGTTGCTTCCGCCGACGGGCCATAAAGGCCCAAAAAACCGGCATCGGCTCAACCCCCAGGATCCCCTTTGCCGCGGAAACAGCTAAGCCGCGAACGGCTACACGCGGCGAGTCAATCCCTCATGTGCTCGGGTACGTAGTGTCGCAATACACCAAACGTCTGCTGATGCAGACGCCCCTGCGGGGAGTTGACTTCTTTAGTGTCTCCTTTTCTTTAGCAAGTTACACTTTGCTCCATTAGCTTTCCAAATCGGCCATTGAAATTCTCGGGACTTTTTTCAAAGTCCCTTAGCTGCTTCCTCACATCACGTCCAAGCTTCGATTTAAATGCGTCAATGTACTTCTAGATTTCACCTTTTAAGTCTGCGCTACTAGGAGACATTTCTAAATTACAACAAACACAACTAAAATGACACTTCTTAGCAGCAGTAAGGCTAGAGAATATCGAGAGTAGCAAGAGTGAAGCAAAGCTTCACAAGTAACCACCCTAGAGGCATAGAAAAGCAGGGGGAAACTAAGTTTCTGTACGTCCTCGTCGCCCCGCTGCTGCCAAGTGGCCAGGATACATGATGGCTCCGAGTTTACGAAGGCAGTTCTGGCGCCTGTGTAGATGTGTTCTTCCAGGATGAGCCCTCTCCACGACGATGTCGCTGACACAGGAACCTGCGTATGCAGGCCTCCGGAGCACAAGCTGGAGTCCCTGCTGTACTAATGCTTGCTGCTGATGTGCGGCGACATCGAGTTAAATCCCAGCCCCACTGACGGCAGCGAGGCCTCTATCGAATCCATGCTGAAAGAGTTGCTGTCTGGTCAGAATAAGCTGGTAGCGGACATGACTGCGCTCCGGGAGCAACAGAATAAGGTGGAAAACGTTATAGCTGATTGCGGAGCCAGATTCATTGAATTAGAAAAACGAGCCTCGCGTGTAGATGACCTTGAGCGTACAGTAAGATCACTGGAAGCGAAGTTGACTGATCTGGAGGATAGGAGCAGGCGATCCAATCTAGTAGTCTTTGGCATTCCGGAGGATGTCGGCGAAACTGAACCTATTCTTAAAAATAAAGTTCGTGACGAGGTGTTTTCTGCAAAGCTTGCTGTTCCTTGCAAATCTATCGGCAGAATTCATCGTCTTGGTAACAAAGGTAACAAGAGACCAGTCATCATTTACTTTCAGGATTTTACCGAAAAACAGCCTGTCTTAAAAAGTGCGTACAAATTAAAGGGTAGTCGAATATCGATTCAAAACGATTACTCGCGCAACACACTAAGGAACCGAAAACTCTTGTGGGATAGTGCTAAAAGTGAAAGGGAACAAGGCAAGAAAGTTCGCTTAATTAATGATAAGATGAGTGTGAACAATGAACTATTCACATGGGATGACAGTAAGAACTCGAGGATAAAAATTGACGTCCATGAAAGTACTTCGAAAAATGCTTGACTTGCCTCCGCTGATACTTCCCCTGGTGCTAAAGAACTGCGAATTTTAAACATCAATGCCCGCAGTGTCGTTAATAAATCGCAAAGCCTTGAGGCAACTATCATGGGCTACAATCCCCATGTAGTTGTGATAACAGAAACATGGTTGCATGACAATATTGAAGATGCTGTTGTGTTTCCCCCATCTTATCGAGCGTATCGCCGTGACAGGTGTACTAGAGGGGGCGGGGTGGCAGTTTTGGTAAAAGAGACTATATCCGCTACTCTGTTATGTCAGGCCGATAACTTGGAATCTGTTACAATAAAGCTTACTTGCTGGGATAACTCATTTTTGCTATTTGCAGTATATCGAGCACCTGACTCGCCCCCAGAATTCTTGCGTGATCTTTTTGAACGCATGGTTTCATTCACAACGTTAAAGTACTACTTGTAGGCGACTTTAACCTACCAGATATTGATTGGGAGAACGGGTTTTTCTGCATCGGGAATAATTCGCACTTAAGTTACTTGCATGATATCATTCTGTCTCACAATCTACAACAGGTTGTAAAACAGCCAACGCGTAGCTATGGTACATCATCAACAATACTTGACCTCGTTTTTGTAAGTCATTCATTAGAAAACTTTTTTGTTTCGGTTGAACCTGGAATTTCTGATCATAGTCTGGTATATTTTTCTTGTTCTTTGGAAGTGATTAATACAACAAAATGTAAAACAACCACTGTTAAAGATTTTTCTCATGCCAGAGACGAAAGTGTCTTGGATTATCTTGAACAATGCCTTGATAACTTTCACGGTAATAGTGCTACTGTGCTTTGGGATAAATTTAAAGAAATTATCACTCACTGCCTTAGCAACTTTATTCCCAATAAAACCAAAAAAACTTCCAAGACTACTCCCTGGATAACGAGAAAGATCTTGCACCTTAAAAGAAAAGTTAAGCGCTTAAGACGACGATGCGCCTCACGTGCTTCAATTCACGAAATTCAAAATAAACTAAACCAAGAAGTACGGCAAGCTAAGCGCTGGTATTTTCACCATATATTGCCAAATTTTATTCGAACGGCACCCCAAAAATTTTGGGCTTTTCTAAGCTCAAAAACCAAGTCAATTGACCAAATTGTTCACGAGGGCCATGTCGTTGTCGAAAAACAGCGTATCGCGGAGCACTTCAATAATTATTTTCAGAGTGTTTTTCAAATTTCGATGGTGGTATAAACCTTAACCGCATGCAATGTAACTCGACCTCTGATATTGTTTCGCACCCGGGTGTAGTGTCGATGTTGCTGAACCTCAAAGCTAAATCATCTCCAGGACCAGACAACATACCGAACGCTTTTCTGCGCAGGTATGCTGAAGCGTTAGCCCCTTTTCTTGTTGTTATCTTTCGTTCCTCGTTATCTTCGGCTAGTCTTCCTACAGACTGGCTAACTGCACGTGTCGTTCCCATACCAAAAAAGGTGACAAAACCCTAGTAACCAGTTATCGTCCGGTATCATTAACTTCATCATGTTGCAACTTAATCGAACATATTATAGCTAATGAAATAACCAAATTCCTAAGCGACAACAACGTACTGTCTCCTCATCAGCATGGTTTCCGGAAGGGTTTCTCTACTGTGACACAATTAACCACAATTATTCACTACTTTGCAAGTGCTCTTGACAAGTCAAGCCAAATTGACGTAATATTTTTAGACTTTAAGAAAGCGTTTGACCTTGTTCCTCACATTAAACTTATATAAAAACTGCAGTCGATAGAGCTTCCAGCCTATATTATTAACTGGGTGGCGGCTTATCTGTCTAATCGCAAGCAGTTTGTTTCAATTGATAAATACTCTTCTAACTAACTTTCAGTAACCTCTGGAGTACCTCAAGGTAGTGTGCTAGGACCTTTACTATTTCTAATATACATAAACGACATCACTAACAAAATTTCTCATCCTGTTCAAGTTAGACTATTCGCTGACGATTGTGTGTTGTTTAACGAGGTTACTTGCCACGAAGATCGATTAATGCTTAACTCTGACCTTCAAAACCTTCTTTCCTGGTGCAGTCGTTGGGGCATGGAATTGAACAGAGAAAAAACTGTTTACATGTCCATAACAAAAAAAATAAAATGTCGTTTGTCTATAACCTCGGCTCTGAACCGCTGACCAAACTCAGCCAATATAAGTATCTTGGAATAACAATAACCAGTGACCTCAGCTGGAATAGCCACATTTCTAACGTATGTAACTCGGCTTTCAGAAAACTTTGTCTCCTCAGGCACAAACTAAAGCACGCTCCCTCTGGTACAAGATTACTGGCTTACACTTGACTCATCCGACCAAAACTTGAATATGCATGCATTGTGTGGGATCCCTATAAGAAAATTAACATTAACGCTTTAGAGATGATCCAACGTAAAGCTGTCAGGTTTATTTTCTCTAAATATAGACCAAATGACTCTCCTACTAGCCTAATGAATCAACATAATATCCAAACGCTACAGCTACGTAGGAAAATACAAAGACTGCAATTCCTTTTTTTTTTTTTTTGCTTAAAACAACTCTTTGTCCCTCCACCCTCAGGCTTATGTTAAACCACTTACGGCGCGTCGAACACGGCATCGTCACGCTGATTCTTTAACACCTTATAACACCCGAACTAACCTCTTTAATTTTTCCTTCTTCCCGCGCACTGTAACAGATTGAAACAGCCTACCATTATCGCAATTGATAAGCACCGATTCTATTGAACGCATGTGTCTTTAATGTTAGCAGTATTGCTATGTTGGCAAGCCTTGTTACTGTTCTCTTTTTCTTTTACACGTGAATGTTGTTTTATATATTCCACATCTTCCTTATTCTATTATTTTCCGCATTTTGCAATGGTCGCTCGTTCATCAATTTCTGGTATTTGTCGATTTTGTTTTTTTCTCCTCTCGCGAGATTGGTTGCAAGTGCTTATATGCGTATTACTTTTGTTCCTGATGCCTTAAACTCCGTGTGATACTGATCTAATCTTTGTCAAGTTGTATTCCTTCAGCTGTATCTTCCATTAATCTTATTTGGTCGTCGCTTTCATTTTTTCTGATCATTGCATTTGTTGCATTGCTTTTGTATTTCTTGTTCATGTGTGTATGTATATACATACGTGTATATGTAAATATTTATGTATTCTGCCCCTCCTGCTTGGGCCCCCATTTGGGCCTGCCAGTATTAAATAAATAAACAAATAAATAAAATAAATCCGGTAGCAGGCTCCGACTATCATCATGATGTCGTCGCCACGCCTGCTACGCAGACTTAGTGGCGAAAGTTCTCAAAGAGCTTAGACCACTACGTATATGCTCGTGGCAGCGATGCCATCGTGTTCGTTGCATCGTCGTCACTGCCACTTCGTCATCCATCTCTAGTCATGTCGTCATCATCACGCCATCGTCGTCATACAGTAGTCGTAGACTCGTTGTCATACCGTCGGCGTTATGCAATCGTGGTCTTTCCATCGTTCTGAGTCTAACGTTTATACTCTTGCCGTGCCGTCGACATCACTTCCATCCTCGCCACGCAGTCGTCGTAATGCCATGGTCTTCATGTTGCCGTCATCAAGACTCCATCTTACCGTCCTCATCACTTGAGAAACGTCATCTCGTTGCCATAGCGCCTTCGTCGTTCCGTCGACATCATTTCTTCATGCTATTGCAATCATGCTGTCGCCATTCAATCGTGATTATGCCACTGTTGTCATTCAAGCATCGTAATACATTCTTTTTCATACTGTCGTCGTCGTCAACTAGTCGTCGTCATGCCGTCATGCTCATGGATGAATTTGGCAAGTGAATGTCATATAAAAGTGCGCTCGTACCGGAAACAGTGTATGTCGCACATAGCCGAAGAAAGCGAAGTTTCAGAACGACGACTGCGGATTCTGAGTGCAGTGTGACGCCACATTGCTTGAGTGCTCATCACATTACCGTCGAGAGTCGTCGTGAGATGGCTTGTGTAGGATTTTTTTATTCCCACTTTTCTTCGTGCAGAGGCTTCTGAGTATAAAAACTTGTGAAAGGAAAAACATGGCTTGCACGTTAACGAACACGAAGCTGTAAGAGGAAACATAGTAGTTCGCTTGTGTTTACTGAATTTCTTTTCTTATAGTCCCACTTCCATTTTACGCATTATTGGATCCATGCAACACAGAGGAGGTGCTTTTGCAGCTTCGTACTGCAATGATGATGATGTGGGATTTTTATTTCATGAGTGTTCTAGTCCGTCACGAGTTCTTGCGCAATATTTTCGTGAATATTGTTAAGAGCAACTTATCCTGTGGAAAAAGGTTAAGGTCTTGCAGTGTCGCGGTCAACAGAATAAACGAGGTGGTGTCTCGGTTCGCCATCTTTGTTGTTGTGATGGATTCAAATGCCGCCCTAAAAACCCGTCACGTCGTCTGGAAACTAGAAAACCCTATCTTTCAGCGTCTACCCTCAACAATGGAGAACACTCTATAAACACTTGTCTTACCTTGGTGTCAATGCCGCCAACACCCCGTCGATTCATTCCTGGTGTGTCGTACTTCCCCTGAGGGCAAAGTAGGTCATGGCGCGCTGAGATGGCGTACACAGGATTGTACGGTGGCGTGCAGTTGCAACGTGACAAAGGATCATTCTTGTAATCGTTGTACCTGCGTAAAGTGGACGATGCCATCACGTCCCGTTTACACGACCGCGAACCTAGGAAACTTATGCACGTGACTCCACACGGAGAATCATTGGTCATCACTAAAACAATGAAAATAGACTTAGCTTTACGAGTAGTAGCCAGACGCTTTAAATAAGAAATATTAGTCACGCATTCACGGTGACATATGTGTATGCTTGCCCTTCCATACCTCATGTAAGCCATAACAGAATCCAAGTCCTTTAGTTTGGCCTGGTCTCTCCTGAACAACTTGGCGCGAGGGCAGTTCTCGTATCTGTAGTAGTCGCCGTACTCTTTCACGTTGGCCGGTTGGCCGGAGATCTTAAATATCTCGTTGAAATACCTGACGAAGAGGGAAAAACACGTTAGGGTAAAAATAATACCTCCGAAACAACTACATATAAATGGAACACAAAAAAAATTTGGCTCGGAGTTGGCCATACTTTCCTACTCGAGAGGTATACGAGATTCAACGAGTGGTGTTCGCGTTTCCCAATTGGATACTCAGTTGCATGGAATCAGAAGCTCATTTAATTACCTCGATCCTGAAAGTAAGTATTCGAGTTCGTTACTGTATTCGCTTTCTGTGAAAGTAGGTGTCACAGCATGCCACACATTCGTATTGCCACGCGGGGCTAGTGTCAGGCACTTTCTGTTTGAAATATTAACTCGCCAGTTTCACCAAGAATTAGCTTTTAGATAGGTCAAATTCACTGCACTGCATTTTTGTAGTTTTTCGAAACATAATCGACGCTAATGCTATGTTTTCTTGCCACTGTAGCTTTACGGCAGATTGTGTCGCAAAAACATTCCGTACCAGTCTAAGTGCAACACATTATCGATCAATAATAAATACCGTCTTTAGGAGGTTTCCTGTTGACCCTACTGCCTTGCCATCTGCACGGGGCTTATGGAAAGATAGTACGGTCTTGCCGTCATACGGGCAGTACTCTAAACTACGTGTCCAGAAACCCTACGTTCAAAAATTATCACATTTGTTAATGCATACCGGTATATCTTAATTCAAAGGACGTAACGCAATCTTAGGAATGACCGAAAAGCCGAAAATTCTGCTTGAACGGGGCCCATTGGCGTAGCGCGCAATTCTTTTAGAAAAGGGAAGCACGCACTTTACTTGAGAAGGACAGGGTGAGGGGGGGGGGGGGCGAGGTGGCTGGCCAGGCCGCATACTGTACAGCAATATTGGGGGGACACTTGTCTGGTGTACCGCCCCCTGGCTAAGCCAATGACGGGGCCTAATAAACTTGAAGAATTAAAATTTATGCGACAAAGCGCCACTGCACGAGGCACACCATAGCGGGCGACTCCGGAATATTGCGGACATCTTCGGATTAGATAACTTACACTTGAATTTTACTATATGACGTTTCGTGCGTTCTCTCCCCTCCCCCCTCCGCCCCCATGGAATGTGACCCAAGGGTTTCATTGTGGTCTGTTAAAGTTTCTGGGATAAAAGAAGAAACCAACTTACGCCACATTGTAGCCGGCCCAATATTTTTTCTCATCTAATGCTGCACTGAGGTCTGCGTACTGTACAGTTCCTCTGTAAATATTTCAAGAAATACATAAAAAATGCACAGACCATTGACACTATCAGGAAAGTATTAGAGCTCAATGGGATGTACGTCGTTTAGTATTGTAGACCGTAAAAGTTTCCGTAACCATCTGTTTACAACGAACACGTGTCACGTCAAGAGCCCAAAGACACACTTGGTGAGTACACAATAAAGAATATCGGCGACGGGGAGCGATCGTGCTTGTCCCAAATCGAAAGCCACTCACTTCCCCCGTATGAACTAGGATCCTTCCATGTCCGCTTTTCCCGGTGGGTGAGGAGGACACCGAGACACCCTAATTTGAACTGCGCCACTTGTCTGCAAAAAAAGATCAACTCCAATACAGGGCCCGCGGGACAAGAGTGGCCATGAACCGAACATTCTTCTTGGCTCGCCCTCGCATGCTTGCACTTGCACCCGCCACAGATCACGTGACCTCAATCATACGTCGTATAGGCCGCGCATGCGCCGTCGCACCCTGGACAGCATGAGAGCGGCAGAGCAGACGGCGAAAACGGGCCTCGAGTGTACGTTTAATTCGCAATAAAATGTTCAGGGTTCAATGTGTAGTAGGCTTCCCAACAACTGGCTCGATAAAGTTAATCGTCGTATACCCTAACATTTTGCAAATTAAGTTTAGTCCTAATTTCAATATAAGCCATCAATACCCTGTACCTGCTTTCTTTAGAAGTCGTTTTCCTTTATTTTAAATAGCTACTGCAGCACTTGTTCTTGCGATTCTCACAGCAGTTATTTGACCGTTTGATGGAAAATGTGGGTACGCACGCTGTTCGCATTCCCTTTGTGCAATGTTCATTGCGTCGTTCCCCTTGTCGAGGTAAGCCATGGCCACGAGTAGTATGAACAGCGTAATTTTGAACTTCTAGTGGAACCGCCACTTCCAGCGGAGCGGTGAACATTCCAAATCATTATGTCTGATACGAGATAGCAGCTGCCACCACGAAGGGGAGGGAACGTAAAGTACACGGTCCGCGTTGCCAAAGAAGCATCATTGATACAGCTTCGCACCGCAAGCGCATTTCGGGTAATTATTCAGTGTGATAGAAAACTATACTTTGGCGGTGCTGAAACTAGTTGGGCCTTTACAGCTTTCGCTAGCATGTTGCAATCTTACGCCAGTAAATTGCGCTGACTAACGCAACGGTGCTTTGTGAGAAGATGTGATCACAGACTGCGATTTAGCTCATTGAATCCAGGATGCACTTGGTGCGCACATGATGTGTTCCATAAAGCTGACATTATCATCCTTGTAGCAACTGAGGTCCCGAGCTTCTGTTAGCGCACTCCTCGACCGGTCCCTATAATTACGAACACAGATGCGATCATTCGGCAAGAGTACTCTAATTACCCTGTTCAATAATATGTACGACTGCTTTTCCTAAATTATTGTCACTTGGATAACCTTTATTTCAGTCCGCATAAAGCTGCCATCGGCTTAATTCTCTTATTTGACGTCCAAGCCTCCGCAGTTGGACCTCGTGTGCAAGTTGTTCCGCTCAGACACGGTGTAAGAAATATAAAGGTGTTGACACTCCGCCAAACAGCGTGACCAGATAGTCTTCGGCGCAAAACCGGCGGACGCACCGGGGGGCCAAGCGTTCGTTGAGACGCCAGCATGCGATGGCCGAGGTTGCCTAGGTTACGGCTCGGCCACATCGGCCCGTGAGCCGTAGCGCCCCCCTCGCAGCTGCGGCCGGCGCATGTGCTACAGCTACACCGCGGCTGTAGCACACGTGCCCGTGTGTGTGAGGGGAGGGGGGGGGCGCTCTGCGGCTGAGGAGCCGATGAGCCATGGCTATAGCTAAAACTAACTGTGCGCGATCTCGGCCGCGGTGGGCGGCGCATGTCAACACCGAAATTATATGTCTTACACCGTGCTCACACATTATCACTATGTATTTAACATTAGTGCAAAGACGTTGTGTTTTAAGCTAGTTGATATTTTTGTGTGCACTCGTCTTATCATTATTTACTTGCGCATCAAGTGTTTTGAACTTTATCACTTTACATCACTACTTCATTACTTTCGTATCACTGGTCACCGCAGCAGGGTCTTTCTCCTCGAATTTCTCTCCACTGGGATTCTTTATTCTTCCAGTACTTTTCTAGGCATATCACCATATTTCCTTTGTTGTATTTTGAGTCACGCAATTATTTCTACATATGTGCAATTCCTAAACTAACCTACTCAGTTATAAGTTCGCATACACGCAGACAGGTACGTGCTGGTTTTACCCCACCTAAACACCTCCAATAGACAGCGCTAACCCGCACCGCTAATTATCATTGCACTTCGGCTTATTATAATCTAAACGGCACCCACGTCCGCCGCCCTCTCTTAACGTGACTTGTACACCCCTCATGGACGCAAAACGCCCTAGCTGCATGTCAAGAGACGCAAAAAGCTATAAACAAAGGCGCCGCTGTCATTTCATTTGAATGACTGCTCTTGCAGGCATGCCTGTGAACCAACTTGACAAAATCTGCAGCTTCGCAACTACACTGAAGCTCGGAATTCAATTTTACTAAGGTTCTCGCCCTTTCAAACGACTCAAGGAAGTATCTAATAGAGCACGAAACGTCATCAATTTGCAGTTGATCTGCAAACCATTCCTTGGAATGTTGACACATACTCTTTACTAGCATCCGGTCATCTTGCAAAATACATCGCAATCAAAAAAACAGAAAAGAAGAGGGAAACAATAATACGCACGGCATTTGTTCATGCATCCATAAGGCCCCGTTGGGAAGAGGTGCTCCCGGACGGAAAAGCTTATAGTCTAAAACCAGGATTTGACTATTCGCCCTGCATGACATGAAATACCATGTGAAACATTCTGCGGGTCACCATATTTTATATGATGATTCCCAAATATATATCGGCTGATGCTATGTATGTTCGGGCTAGCGTAGTCAGTAGGCTAATGCTGGACAAAAGTGGCATCGGAAGTGTTCGGCTCGTAAAACAGGACAAATCGTAGAGAGAGTAAAAGTGATTCAATTCACTCAAATAAATTGAATGCTTAGGTGATTCCTAACTGATGCTGTTTTCAAAAATTCGCGCGAAAGCAGATTGTGTGCAAGCCTGGACACAAGCAGGGAGCTACTGCACCAAACGTTTATTCTGATGTTGTTTCTTGGTCTTTTCTTACCTAAGCAACAATGGCGCAGACATTTACACTTGCACACTACACCATGAATCAGAAGTAGTTTTTTGTTTCTTAGGATTCTTTCATTATTCGCCTTTCGTTAATGGCCGTAAGTGCTCGTTAAGAAAAGTAGGCTAAAATTTACAATTAAACAATTCACAAATATCACAGCGCGCGTCAGTTTGCTTTTTGAAGACGTCTTCTCAGGCGACTTCAGATCGATTTGGAGTTCGTAGAATCTGGGTATCTGGCCGCCCCTTTCTGACCAGTTTCGTAAAAATATGGCGATTTGAGGTTTTCTAGTGCAAGTAGAACAAATGACAAGGCATCAAAATGATATTTTCAACTAAAGAGATGCACCAAGTTAGCGTAGAACTACGTGCGGAACAGTAATTAGGTATTATTTATTATTTAGTAATTAATGAATAACGGAACCGAAGGTACGGCATTACTCAACGAAAAATATAGGCCGATCCCAGGATAGTATAGTCTAAAAATATGGGACAATCCCGAATGTAGTGCAGTCTAAACAACAAACCACATTTTACATTATTGTTACCAAGAAAACCTTGTCTTTATTCAATCTCAACCACTGTTGACTCGCCCTTCGTTTTCTCTCCACGTTTAATCTGCTGTAATTCGTAGTAGGCAAGCGCCGAGATTAATCAACAAGTGCAGCCAATTCCTGCACAAAAAATCATTCAGACATGAGCGGGTGGTAGAGGGAAGGAGCCTTCATAGTACTTCTGCTTCTAAAGTCACTGTTCACACAAAATATTTGACACTTTCCCCCGAAGGCGAAGCATTGAAAGCAACAGCAAGTTGTAGCAACTTCTAGCTTTTCAAGCTCACCTAAGCTACACCGGTGCCTTCGTCGGCTGTAGGTTCCGGCGCTACAATTCTGACAACACTTTTTTTAAAGTTAATCTGATTATTGTGAAGCAATGAGTCCAGATTCTTGAAATATATTCAATGTTGGGCACGTTGAAAGTTCGACTTTTCTCCATACTTGCCGGGTTTTTGAGGTCAGCGAATGACATAAGTTCCATTTGTATTTCGCTGGTTTCAATGTTAAGCTTCGTCAATATAACGTTGTCATTTTGTTCCACTCGGCCTGCTGCCGCATTACATCATATTTGCACTGCTGGTGCTTCTTTATCCACATCTCCTTGTTACCTGTTTTTCGCTGTCGCTTTTTCGTACACTTTTGGCTGGCCAAGACAGATTGAGGAAACAGCGTACTTGCTCAAAATCAACCACTCCTGCGAAAATTCTACAGCTCCACCATATATTATTGTCTTTTGCATTGCACAACAGAGTGTATGGTTCGAAGTGATGCTCACTTACAGTGAAGGCTTCATTGAACTCTCGATCTGAAGCTGAGACGAGGTGTTACGATAGTAGGGTTTCTTTAGAAACGTTAAGGAAAAAATGAGGTCACTTGTCCTTCACTCACTTGTCCTTCAAGACCAGTAACAGGCAGTAACGTGCAGCGCATCATGGAAAAGCTTCTTCTTCTTCTTTCTGGGATTTTACCTGCCAAAACTAGTTCTGATCATGAGGCACACCGTAGTGGAGGGCTCCGGATGAATATCGACCAAACAAAACTCCTTATTATCTCGTTGCCTCTTCACATCCTCTGCTTCATAACATTGCAGACGTGTTCACTAAATATTTCAATGACAGGAAAGCACAATCGGAGGACGCTTAAGATTCGCTATTAAGAGTGGAACGCGATAGCATTCAATGATCTCTGGTGGCTTATCAGGCTTCCCGGCAACTGCAGCTTTCATTTTCTCCAACTTCGCATCCGCATGCGGCTGCCGTAGGAAAGTTACATGCGACGCTGGTGTAGGCGATGATGATGATGATTATTTATTGGCATCCCCTTTGAAACGGGGTGGCGACAAATATTCACCTAGCCTGCTTGATTTATTGAGGTATACTATACATGTTCGTTATCTATCATTTTTGTATACCTCTCATTATTCTTTTTTCTTTCTTTTTCAAAAAAAATTACCTTGTACCGCTACCTATGATTTTAAGAGATCAGGTCGTATCCATCTTATCCCTGCTTTTTTTCCACCAGTACTCTAATCGTCTCCTGCTAAATCTCTGCAGCTGATCTGTTGATGTTTCCTTCCATTTTAAACCCAAGCGCTTCTGGCAGTAGCACGTTACCTACGGTTCTCTCTGGGTGGATTCCGTCGCATTCCATTAGGATGTGCTGAGTGGTTTCTGGATCTTTACTGCAGCATGCACATGCCTCATCTAGTTCCAAATATTTGCTCCGGCATGTTTTGGTCCTTAGAAAACCGGCTCGAGCCTCCAATAGCTAGACACTGCCCTTTGTGTTATCGTACAGATTTTCCCTTCTAATTTCTTTCTTCTCATTCTTGTAAATCTCCATTGTCCTTTTTGTTTCCATTCTTTGCATCCAATTCACGGTCTCTATTTCTCTCACTTTCTTTCTGATGACTCCTGGTTGTCTGTTAACAGTTTCGATTATCCTGTACTTGGTTGCCAACTTCCTTGACCTCTTCCTCCATTCTGTGTCCGCGCTTTTCATGTACAGATACTTGTGCACTTTAACCGCCCATTTATTTTCACCCATGTTCCTGAGCCTTTCTTCAAAACTAATTTTCATCTGTGCTTCTCTGACTTCAAAAGAGGCCCAACCCATGTCACCCTGCACTGCCTCATTTGTGGTATTACCATGGGCTCCCAAAGCCAACCGGCCTACTGATCTTTGGTTAACTTCCAAACCCGACAAGATATCCGATTTTAAGCATAGAATGGCATTTGCGAATGTTAGCGCTGGCACCATTACTCCTTTCCAGATTCCACGCACCATCTCATACTTCTTGTGGCCCCACACTGCTCTGTGTTTCATTATTGCTGCATTCAGCTTCCCCTTTATTTTACGATTATCTTGGTGGTTGCTTTGGTAATTCTTTCCTTCGTTTATGTGTACGCCGAGGTACCTCTATTGCTTCACTATGGGTATTAGTTGCTCTTGAATGGACACCACAAAGTTACTCGTCTCTTCATTAAAGATCATAATTCCTGATTTGTCTGTGCTAAACTTAAGGCCTAGATTTGTCCCGGCATGCCCACATATATTCGCAAGTATCTGTAAATCTTTTTTATTGTCCGCCTAGTAGCACAATGTCGCCTGCGTACAGGCTTCCGAGGAGGCGAGCACCATCTGGATGGTATTTTTGCAAGGAGGAAACCACGACGCGCTACTGATGAGTGCAGGAAATGTTGGAAAAGGGGCGTGTGTTTGAGTTTCCGCGTAAGAGAAGTCTGTGTTCTCGTATATTCAAATTCCAATCCGACGCTGTCAGGCCTGTAGGTGGTGGTTACGTCGTACTTTAGGATTTTTCTGACGCATCTTACTTTGAGAAATTTGATTAGATCACCAGCGCCTCTGCGCCACGCGGAGGCCGGCATGGTCGGCGTGGTTCGGGATGATTTTCTTGGAAGGGAAACGCCCTCGACGCCGACACCAGATTTGCTGCAAAACGGGGCCCTTAACGCTATCGCTTTAAATGCAGCCTAGACGCACACAAAGAAAGCTGCACTGGTCCGACCAGTATAATGGGGAATGCTGTTTCATTTTAAAGATAAATAGGCCAGCGTTTGGCAAATTTAGCTAGCGGCTGTAGTCCTAACACAGTGATGTATACACTACGTGTCCCTTCTATATTTTGTTTTTTCATCATTGAACCTTATTGGGAGGCTTTAACGGACAGCCTGAATTGAAGTCTACTTCTCTAAAAAGTCGTGCGCGGGATTGACAGTATGGCTGACGTACAAGTAAAATTAAAATTAAAGAGCTTGCGTCAGAGCAGGCCATTCGCGAAAACACTTGAACTCTCTGTCAATTCTGCCAGCATTCTATTGTCATCTTGAAAGTTATTTATATTTATCTAAATATGAATATTTGTTGCTGTCCCGTTTTCAAAGTGTAGGGTTCGTAAGGCAATAACGTGACTTTCTAACCGACTGCAGCCGGCGCAGTCACTCAGTGGCTATAAATACAGTCACCACGTTGTTGAGGAACGAGGTCAGCGCACAGGATGAGCACGGGCTGTGCTGCTTATTTCAGGCAGCTGCACTCCTATGGGAGCGAATGCTAATACCGCTCGTTTACCGTGATTTGTATGCAGTTTAATTAAGACCCCCAGGTGGTCCAAATCAATCCAGAAGCTTGCCGCTACCCCTTCACTCATATTTCACTAGTGCAGTTGCCAGACGTCAAACCACGTATGTAATTATTTCTTTTCTAATTATCTGCTTCGCTGCGCAAAATCGAGCAAATGTTGAGCGTGCATGTTGTTGGTTTGTTGCCTTCTGTATCTAGTCAATCAATGAACAACCTTTATGCAATAAAAGTACGCCAAGGATGCAGCTTTTGCTTACTTTACGATATTACGAAATCCGACATTTCCACGGTCTCAAGTGAGATTAAGTGTTCCTTACAACCACAATCACAGAATGTGCGCTAGCGCTTTAACTAATTTATTTCTGATATTTTTTGTGACGAGTAGTACAACTATCTGCAAGCGAGAAATGAGTAACGCTTTGTAAAATTGAGATGTCCTGTGCACAAACTGACAAGCAACGCTTTGTCATAAATTCAAGTTTTGGGCCCCGAGCACACGTCAGTTGCTCGCAGCGCCCCTCCTGTAACGTCATCGCAGAAGCGACAGCGGTGCAGGTCTGTGCCATTCCAGTATGCCATAATGCAAGTATATCTGAATTTACGATAAAACGCTGTAACACCAATGTTTATGTATCTTAAGACACTCTGATGTCATAGGAATCGAGTATACTGACGTGCCACTGTTTTCCTTGGACATGGTGCGCACCCACTGTTCACCGGTCGTGGAGAGGCGAGAGGCGACAGCTGCCCTAATCCAGCCCATGGTCACGCCAGTGGAAGTCACCAGCTTGTACAGATCCTCATTGTCGTTTAATAGTTGTGTCTCCGTGATTGCCTGCGAATCATACGTTTACACTGCTCTCATAGATCGACTCACCTGCAACTACGGTTTCAGACCAGTACTCGTTTCTCCCTTGCAGCGGGACTGATTGCTGTCCTCCACCAGTACCGTGCAGACAAATACGTACAGTTTTACACAGTGCTTCCACCGAAAAAATACGGATCGCCTTCGCATATCGTCTTCCTGCTGCTCTAGCCTCCCTCATTGTTTTCAACCTAAGCTTGCGGCGATAAGAGTCACTTCGTAAAAAATTTCTGCGCAATTTAAAAATGGTGCTATAATTGTCAGACAGCTCCCATCAACATTAAAACAAGGAACTCATCAAAGCGCACAAAAGAAGAATAAAAAAGGGCGAGAACAAAAAGAGCTGTGAACAGCAAATTAATTTGAAAGACTCTTCTGTCGTTGTTGTAAATAAGGTAATTGATATTATATACTGCAATACAGTAGTCATGGGTCTCGCTCTTGGACTATGCCGGTTTCTCTGTTTTCTTTTTACGATATCGTACGCCAAACTAAGGTGTAACTCATAGTGGATAGAACGGTATACACGGTGGCCAAACTGAACGCCATTGCACAGGTATTACGGCCGTAATAAACGAGTCCCTTGAACACATATCTCTTATTCAGTGTTCGACAACCTCATCGCGACAGCAAACGTAAGCCTGCTATATATATCAGCACCTATTATTTGTGGTAATATTTTCAGAGCTGTAACAGCAATATCTCGCAACGCATGACTGCTATCAAAAACGAAACCTTTGCTCCCCGCCCCAGGAGTGCATCCCTTTCCCCTCAGTCCCACTTACGAACAAAAAACGACTGTGTGCTATAGGTTGAATAACTGCATGAAGATATGCTTTTCGGGAGTACAACATTTTACCATCTCTTGGCGATCGTTTCATGGCTAACTGACACATTGAAAGAAAAACGGAAAGCTTACAAGGCCAGCTGAAGTTAGGTAGTAGCTGTCCCACGAAATAAGCATTCCGGGGTACGTTGTTATCGTCATTGTATGACCTGGCACGACGTCCTCTGTAAGGAAAGCAACGAAAGTTGAAGCGTTCTGCGAACCCATGCGCTGGAGGTAATGCTGTACTCGATTTGAAACACTTGGCAGCGTATGCTCGCCGCTGTAATTCGAAAAAAGCAGCTGCTCTGACACAGCATGTTTGCTAACAAGAGCACTGAGCACCATGCGTGCGTGCCCACAGTCCGTGCTCCCTAAATTATTTTGGCACCCTCGATTAGCACATGAGAACTTTCGACAGAACCATCTCGAGATGAAGTTCGAGAGCAAGAGAAACCGTCCTTACTGAGAGCAAAAGAAGGGTTTTTCTGATGTCCATCCTTAATGCGACTACCATTGCAGCAATGTAACGACAGACTGTATTGCTGAATGGTTCCCTTCTGTGTAGCCCACTCGTTCAAGTTTATGTTACCGACACCTTCATTTTATTGCGATAGCAATTATATGGACACTCAAAGCGGATTTCTGACGTCGGCGTCATCGTCCAACGGCGATGAAATCGTCGCCGCGCGCCGTAGGCTGTATGTGCGAGTGAAAGCGCGCGAGGGACACGCGCTTTCACGGGGAGCGAGCGCACGGCGGAGAGCGAACGCGACTTCCATCGCGCGAAAGGCTTTGGGGGGACGGGAGGGACGCAGGGGAGGCGACGTTTAGCTGCGGCACCAAATGCGTATTTATACAAAAAAGTTGTCGCAGTTTCACCTGAAAGGCGAAGCATCAATTGCGATGGCACACTTGTAGAGAGCTATACGGAGTAATGATAGTAGCTTTATCAGCTGTATAAACTTGGACATGCAGCAGCATCGGCAACACGCAGAACTGTTGTCGACGCCATCGGCGTTTTGCCCGCGTTAGCTCAAAATGCGTGCGGCGTTGGTGACTGTTGCCGGAGCCTCTGATATAAATACGCACTTGGTGCCGCAGCTAAACGTCGCCTCCCTTCCCTCCCCCTCCCCCACGGCCTCTCGCGCGTCTGAAGAAGGCGCGTTTGCTCTACATATATGGTGATTGTAAAGGAGAAAAGAGACGCCTACTTCTGCAGCCCTTAAGCGAGCACGGCGCAGAACGCGCGTTTGTTCTCCGCCGTGCGTTCACTCCCCGTGAAAGACACGCCCCTCACGCCCTTTCACTCGCACATACAGTGTTCGGCGCGCGGCGACGATTTCATCTCTAAATGACGTCATACGGAACCTCATGGCGACGGCGACGGCAGAAATCTGCTTTTGAGTGTCCATATAATTGCTATCGCAATAAAACGTTGCGAGGCGAGAAGGTGGTAAAGACTTCCGACGCTGCTCGACGAGCGCCAGAAGCAACGGAAACAGTCACCAACGCCACGCGCGTTCGGTGCGAATGCAGGCAAAACGCCGACGGCGTCGACAGCAGTTCTGCGCGTTGCTCATGCTGCTGCATGTCCACGTTTATACAGCTGATAAAACTACTATCCTTACTCCGTGTAGCTCTCTACTAATTTGCTATCGCAATTGATGCTTCGCCTTTCGGGTGACACTGCGACATTTTTTTCTGTAATCTGGCGCTCCTCACTCTATTCATGTTCTTGTCTCATTCTGTCCATTTCACTTCTTTCTCCACACTCGGCTGCTTATACCCGTGTCACACGGGCGTTTGGAAGGCCTTCCAACCGATAGTCCGTTGACTCAAAGGTCAAGTTCGAGCTGCTACACGGGCGGTTTCGAAGGCCGCCAAGTCAATAGTCTATCGAGTCAACGCCGTACAACTCTGTCGAAACCCCGATGGCCTTCGAGCGACGGCAGCCGCATCGAGCAGCGCAAGCGTTGCGACAGTTTCGCTACTCAGCAACTTAAAAACTAAACATATATGTATAACAATGTATAAACAATTTATTTAAATGTCTAATCAAAATAAAATAAATGTTTGTGCTTTTAAGTCAGTTTAATATTATTTAACTTTTGACGACACGGAAACGAAAATAAACATCCGCAGCGCCACACATTTTTTGCGAGAAGCCCCTGAACCACTCAAATGCCTGAAATAGTGCCGCGTAGCAGCCATACAACTCCTTTGAGTAGACAGAGTTGTGGTGTTTTGAAGGCCGTCGACTGGAAGGCCTTCCATGTGTGCCGGTGTGAGACGGCTATTATAGTGCCGACTTGAGTAACTTGATATGCGCCAGTGGGCGTCCATGATCAAAAAAAGATCCCTTAAATTTCTCCGATGCTGTGCCGAATCTAATTCGCGTCACACGGCTTCATCAAGGACCACAGCCCGGCTACTTAGGAGGCTGCACCACAAATTCACTGAGTACGTGCAGCTTTTCAATAAACGTCTTTCACGCCAACGCTTTTCTCAGCTGTTCCGTGAATGCACTGGGTATGTGCCACCCTTCAATGCGCCTCTATATAACATGGGTAACTTTGCATGTGCCACGGAGTGGGCGGCAAGCGATGGAACAATTCTCAGCATGCGCACTCCCCGGCACGCCACGCTTGGCGTCTCAGAGGCCACGCGCGACGTTTCGGTAGTGCCAGTAGACGGCGCAGCGTGTCCTGAAAGAAGCGCGAGAGAAATGACCGGTTGCCCTATGACGCGTTTCTCAGCGTTCGCAGGCACCGGCGCGCCACGCATTTCGCAGGACATGCACAGGCTTCGCGGTGGCTCCGCTAGAGGGCGCCGCATGTTCTTCGGAAAGCGCGAAAGAGGAGTCCCGTTGCAGTGCACGCTTCCTACATAACTCGTTTCGACAGTGGTAATACGTTCAGTCGCATTTAATCAAATATTTAATCAATGATGGAAGAGATATTGTGCTTGAAATGCTTGAAAAGCTTACGGCCCTTTACACGCAATGCCTCACAACTTCAAATGTACCAGAGAGCTGGAAGAACGCCAACATTATACTAATCGATAAGAAGGGAGACGTTAAAGAATTGAATTATTATAGACCCATTAACTTGCTTTCAGTATTGTAAAAGATATTCACCAAGATAATTTCCAATAGAATCAGGGCAACACTTGATTTCAGCCAACCAAGAGAACAGGCTGGCTTCAGGAAGGGATATTCTATACCATGAATCATATCCGTATCATCAATCAGGTAATCGCGAAATCTGAGGAGTACAATCAATCTCTCTATATGGCTTTCATAGATTATGAAAAGGCATTTGATTCAGTAGAGATACCAGCAGTCATAGAGGCATTGCGTAATCAAGGAGTACAGGAGGTATACGTGAATATCTTAGCATATATCTACAAGGACTCCACAGCTACCTTGGCTCTCCACAAGAAAAGTAGAAAGTTACCTATCAAGAAAGGGGTCAGGCAAGGAGACACAATCTCTCCAATGCTATTCACTACATGCTTAGAAGTATTCAAGCTCTTAGACTGGGAAGGCTTAGGAGTGAGGATCAACGGCGAATATCTCAGCAACCGTCGGTTTGCAGATGACATCCTCCTATTCAGCAACAATGGAGACGAATTACACCAAATGATTGAGGACCTTAATCGAGAAAATGTAAGAATTGGTTTCAAGATGAATATGCAGAAGAAAAAGATAATGCTCAATAGTCTGGCAAGGGTTCTTATTCAGGATCGCCTGTCAGCCTCTAGAGTCTGTAAAGGAGTACGTTTATCTAGGTCAATCATTCACAGGGGACCCTGATCATGAGCAAGAAATTTACAGAAGAATAAAATTGGGTTGGAGTGCATACGGCAGGCATTGCCAAATCCTGACTGGGAGCTTACCACTGTCGTTGAAAAGAAAAGTGTACAATCATTGCATTCTACCGGTGCTAAAATATGGGGCCGAAACTTGGAGGTTAACAAAGAAGCTCGAGAACAAATTAAGGACCGCACAAAGAGCAATGGAACGAAAAATCATAGGACTAACGTTAAGAGACAAGAAGAGAGCGGTGTGGATCAGAGAACAAACGGGGATAGCTGATATCCTAGTTGACATTAAGCGGAAGAAATGGAGCTGGGAAGGCCATGTAATGCGTAGGATGGATAACCGGTGAACTATTGGTTTTACATAATGGATACCAAGAGAAGGGAAGCGCGGTTGAGGTCGGCAGAAAACCAGATGGGGTGATGAAGTTAGGAAATTTGCAGGCGCAAGTTGGAATACGCTAGCGCAAGACAGGGGTAATTGGAGATCACAGGGAGAAGCCTTCTTCCTGCAGTGGACATAAAATATAGGCTGATGATGATGATGAATACGTTCAGTCATTTTATTGATTCGACGCTAAACCCATTACCGTCGAGAGCCATCGCGAGATGGGTTCTGCCGATATTATTAACGTTTCGTCATTTCCTAATGGCAATCACTGCCGTAGAAGCAGCCTCATCATACTAAGCGTACGTAGAGTTTTAAGTTGGCTGGTCTTTCTCAACTGCAAACGTATTCCTGCTCAAAGGTGTCAGACTGAATTCAAGGGAACATGCCCGCAGGAAGGGGTGGCCAGTTACAATTACTAGAAGCCATCATCCTATATGCAAACGAACTTGCGCCCCAGCCATAACGAACAAGAGCAAATTCTACATTTTCCTGGGCGCCACCTCACTAGGCAAATCCGTGGAGTCTGCTTTGCGGGGAGACCATCAGGCTTCAGGCACATTTCATTCGCGACGAAAACTGGCAACCTGAATGTGCTAGCCACCCACAATACTGTCGGTGACGTCGAATCGAGCAAGTGTGGTTTTGCTCACCCGGTGCAGTCTTTGCAGCTGTTTGGTGCCATGGCAAAATGTACTTCTTCTGGACACGTAGCATTGACCTATAGAGGAACCAGGTGCTGTGAGCGAAGTAGAGGTCTTGAAGTTGCCGACGATTTTGACAAGCGCTGAGCAGGCTAGTATCTTGTCGATAGAGTAGAAGTTTGAGTTTCGTCCTAAAACATGTTCCAAGTCTTGGATGTCTGCCATGGCGTTGAGGTACCTGTAGCGTTGGTAAATACCAGTGATAAAGGTTACGCACACCTGATGAATATAGCACAAGAAACACGGTAGGCAATACACCACTTCATTGCTTTTTTGCGCTATACTAATTGAGGTTCTCCACTGGTTGCGTATCATTATACATTTATTGCATGGTAGCGAGGGAATAAAAAGCAAGCTAGCAAAAATTAGAGTGGGAATTGTTTTCCTCAGCAAGGTAGTGCTTCTCCGCTGTTTCGTCAGTGAAAATTTTAGTACTTCTGCATGTCGGCAATTTTTCGGCCAAACAATGTAAAGACAGTCAACAGGTGAAACATTTCACCAACACCAACACCTGTCGGTGTTCATAACAGCACATCACCATTAAAATCGCCAGAAGGCTCAACGAGGGAAGTCATATATGGACCCATACTAGATGTGCACTTGCAATAGGTGCTCCAAGGTGTGCCTGGATTATGTGTAGGTGTTTTGTGTGTGTGGTCTCATCCCTCAATGCACTTTGCGGTTTTGTTCGCCTCTACAAAAATACCCTATAGGGCGTTGTAGGTACTCGCACAATAAGCAAATAAACGTAACTGTTTTCTAAATTTTGTATCGCCTCCTAGTGAGGTTTCGGTCTGTTCAACGCACTCGTCCATCGATACAAGAATAGGCTCAATAAATGTTGGCAGCATACTAAGCAACAACGCAAATGCAAAGCAAAGTCAGAGCATTTCGTGACACCTTAATTTAACCAACGACTACGCTCGTGGCGTCCTGTAGGTTTGTACTGCAAATGATCCCAGTAAAGAGGAAACTATAGCTAATTTAAGATTGCTTCGAAAATATTTCAACATCGTCAGCCCACCTATGATCAAAGAAAGAGAAAAGCCTCTCCCCGATGTATCCATTTACCTCAACACAGCGTCAAGCAAACAATGTCCTGGATTCCCAATTTTTAACATCGCCCAAGCTTCAATAGCGCCTTTTCCTTCTTTTAATGTACGTGTTGTCAGTAAAATACGATTGTCTATTCTACGCATTACATGACCTCGACAGCTCCAGTTCTTCCGGTTAGTCTATAAGGCTACTTGTTTCGTGATCAAAACTTGCAGCGTCTCCATTTTTCCCGTTGTCGTGCGCTGCAAGTGATTGACGGCAAGTCTCATCGAGAATATCAGCCCACAGGTGAACAAAATACGCAATGTATAACGATTACATACTTTACTTTTCAGGTACATGCAAGCCGCCATTCACTAGTACGGAGTGCTGGACAAACTGGTGCCAACGCATACCCACTTTCTGCTACCTGCCTTATAGCATCGACGTTAAGACCTTTAGGAGTTGGAACAAATGATGACAAATAAAATACTTGAATGTAGCTCAGAAAAATACTACAGTGATAATACGATAGCATAGTCAGCAAGCTAACGTGCCTTCAATTTGTCAGCCAGCTTGTTTGTATTAGAATATTTCTACTTTCCTCAAACATTCATTGCAGATCATCGGCATTGCATTTACAAGATGGTAAGCTTGCCAGCTGTTATCGACACGCTTTTGTTCGATCATCTGCAGGCTGTTTTAGCCTGGATGTCCCTTGCAAAATTGGCTCCTGTGGTTTGCTTCCCTGCCTACTTCCCTTTGCTTTCTCTCTCTATCTCTTGCCTTGATCCTAAGACATATCTGATACATGACGTGCGCGCGCATCCACGTATAAAGGTGACTGTATGGGTTTACCGTAAAATTCATTGTTTTTTGCTTCTTCTAACGTATCATGTACTCGTAAATATCTGCGCTTAGAGTGCCGGCTGATGCCATCTTCACACCAGAAGGCGATGAGCGCGCTGCTGAGGTTCCTCCGGACAAGTGACCTGCTTGAACGACTGTGACGCTCCTGAGTTCCTTTGTTTGTGTGCGTGTGTGTTTTTTTTTCTGATCTCCCTCTCTTTCTATGTGTGTGCATTTTTCGTTATCTTTGTCTCCCCTTACCCCTTCCCCAGTGCAGGGTAGCAAGCTGGATATCTACCTTCCGGTTGACCTCCCTGTCTTTCCCATCCAATTTATCTCTCTCTCTCTCTGCCCTGTATGTCGATGATAAAATATATTGTGGAATGTTCATTTCTGATCAGCTTTTTTACAGCGAACGTGTATACGTCTACCAGCCGAGGAAATTTTTGAGTCGTTGGCGTAAGAAAAAACGCCAGGCTAAAAATTGAATACGAACAGCATATCTCCTTTGAAATCAGGCACACAGCATACAGCTCAGCACTCGTTTTCAAAAGAAAAACCACAAAACAAGCATCAAAACCACATGATAGATGATAAGGCGCGTGTGAACAATGGGAACACCATCCGACGCGTTCCGGTAAAGATGAGGTTTGCAGCTGCTACGAAAGGGTTTGACGTCATTCAAAACCCTCGTGTGAAGTGAAAACCGTATAATGTATGCTAATGACGTCTGCGAATAATGCGAAGCACGAGCGTATGGCTAAGCAGCGTACTTTTGAGATGATGACCACCACAGGCGTAGAAAAGAAATGGTGAATGGTCCTGCTATCAAACGCCACCAGCTCTACAATTTCTGCCGCTAAGCACAAGTACAAGTCGCTAAAGTTAGCTAATAAGACGCTCTATAGGGGTCACTGCTGAAGAAACCTACCGTCAGTTAGATCCAGTGCTCATATGTAAAGAGGCGTGACTTGTAGGGAGCGCAAGCAAATTTTATTATAAAGTAATGCACTCGTAGTTTCCATATATACATATACTTACAGCATTCGTGAAGCACCGGTGACTTCATTGGAAAAATCAAGCTGCTCGTTTTCGAAGGAATCGCTGAGGCCCGCCAGTTGCTTCATTTGAAGATACACCTGCGATTCGAACATCTAAAAGTTTGACGCTGCAAAACGCTGTGCAGTTCCGCTGAAGGGAAAAAAAGTTATGACATGAGTATTAAATAAGAGCTGCTGTAAATTACAAACGCATAAACACTGAACTATTGGGATCCGCGACTCAAGCAGGAAGATCAAAAGCGATTAAAACAACGAAAGGTATTTCTTGCACTCTGGTTCAATTTTGTGGCAGTTTAACGAAATTTACTGAACTGCCAATGTTTTCTTGGTTTCACCCATCGCAGACGAACATTATATTGAAACTTAACAGTTTGACCACAATTTATAGCTATTTCAACGGAATTCGTCAGATATGTTAAGAAAAAGAGAACACGGTGATACCATATTCCAGAAGGAGTCATTCTTTCTCAAAAGGTGCTGTTGCTCTTGAGAGTACTTGACGTTATCTGCGAAGAACTGCGTGAGCTTGTCGCAGTAGGCAGTCTGGTTTTCGCAGTACCGTCCGAACATATTCGTCCACTGGTACTCTATCAGCTGCCGCGTGAGGTGGGCCTCAACAGCACCGGCAGCGTAGGCTTGGAGCTCGTCGGGAACCCGTTGGTTGGATTCAATCTGGAGATATGACCACCTGTAAAGCGGAAGAACGACGATCCTCTGTACGACTCCTCGAAAACAGGTAACCCCGAATACCACCGTATTGCACTGCCATCTCAAGTACTCGCCGACTTAGCTTTGTTTTCTATCGCGCCCTTTATCCCTTGTGATTAATGTACTGACCAGTCATGCGCCCCTATATACAACCATTGCATCACATAACCAATTGATGACTTACTACTGGAATCGAATGATGATGCACTCGTGCCTTAATTAGTGATGCGCGTCTGTTGGAATCTATGGTTTAGTTTGGGAATCCTTGGGTTTAGTCGCGGCTTGATTGGCGTTTGTAAATTTTTTTTACATACGCAGGATTCCACAGTAATTATTACATTAGTTCGAGGCCTTTCGTTTGCTGCTTATTATTAGTGACTGGACATAACAAGCGCCGAGCTGGAAAGTCAGCCTGGCAACGTTAAATATGGAAGTATCACAGAGTAAAATTCGTTGCCGTATCACGTGGTGCCAGGAATGTCGTATGGTTCCGCGTGGCTAGCAGAACTTGCGAGGCACATACATTGCTAATGACAACGTCTTCTAAGAAAACAGTAGTATGCGGCGTGCTACGTAACTGTAATGTACCTGTCGTTTTTGTGATATTTTAATCTGTTTTCTCTGTTGCGGCATTTTGTTCTTTGAGTAGTTACGCTTATGTCGTCTTATTGTGTGTTTTCTTACCTTAGTGACGTTCTATGACATGTGCTTATTTCTACATTTCTCATGCGAAGAGGCGTAGCCGACACCATCGCTGGGTGCCATCATGGGCCCAAATACTGATGGCAATTTAGATAAAAGGAAGGTCTCGTGATAAGATAAAATTAGGGGAGGTTTTGTATTACTTAAGGACATAAAATACAGTCTGCTTAACACTGCAATACATAGTAATATCGGGCTCCCTTAACCTCACAATGAGGAATCAAGAGTCATTCATGTTCACCTAACCATCACACAGTAACGCTTAGCTTAGCGCAGCAAAAAAAGCGTCGATGCGCACCTGCGTTTCATAACGCTGCCTCAAAACGGCAGCGTCAGGCTTCATAACAAGGCAACACGTTAATTGATCGAGCTATGGCGCATACGCAACGACAATTATGATTGTATCCGTCATCCATCATTGGCATTGCACGAAAAAGAATTTGTTTTAATGAGTAACTTCATAATTTCGATTTTGTTTGACGACGTGGTGGTACATATTCTTTCGCTTGTTGATAAACACTTGAGTTTTGAGTGGACTCTTGTATTCACTGTCTCTTCCGTTCCGTTGAGTTTTCATTTCTTTTTTTCTTGGCCGTCACCATTCAGCACATCTACCCACATCAATCCCCACCCAGATATTCGTACTTCCGAACAATTTATTCCACAATTCTAAACACCGAGACGCTGAATATGACAAATCAGTTCTGCGGATGCCTGCAAGGTGAAGAAAGTTTCCTTGTAGATCCGTTCTATATATTCCAGTCACATAATTTCTTTTCCCATTTTAATGTGTGATTTTTTTTTTTTTTTTTGCTGTGTGAGGCTCCATGTTTCTAACTCGCTCTTACCTCGTAATGCGTTTCAAAGGTCCGTGATTTTGCCCACAAAACTGTGCAAATGACGCAGGGAAGGCACAGGGAAAGGAATCAACCAGCAACGATTGATTGGTACGTGGGATCACGTCATCGAACCGGGCTGCCAATGCATGCAGGACACACGCAGCCAGGGGTAACATTATTTCCCGCTGCTTTTTCGGTCGCAGAGCGGATGCGAAACCTTAGTTCACAGCGAATTTCTCAGCAGGTAGAATATGCGCGCTTTTTAACACGAAAGTGTTTTATACCGGGGTCCTCGATCAACTTCCTGTAACGGTGTGATGTCGGCGCGAACACGTAAAATAGGCGCTCTTGACTGGGATGGCGCCGCCATCTACGAGCGGTGAGGCGAAGTACTGCACCATGACACTAACGAACGCCGACAGTGAGTGCTTCGGCAGCCTCAGCGCAGCGAAGGCTCCAACGCGGTGTAGCCTGATGTAGGCGGAGTAGGTGTTCTTCTGAGGCGACGACGCAGTTTACGGACATAGTTGCTCTTTCGCGTCGAATTAACCTGTGATGCCTCGTCGCCTACGGAGCATGCAGCTTCAACATACATCAGCACTGCTTACACGCCGCCTACTGATTCGTTTGCGGTGGGTTCGGCTCCCACCGGTGCCAAGTTATCTTTTCGTCCACTCGCATTTCCATTTTATTTATTACTGTCTACATTTCAGTTTACGCCACTGCTAATTTCTCCGACGCTTTCCTTGACTTCATTGTTGGCTTTATATGGTCATGATTATTTATATATTACAGCGATGCTGTTAGCGTCTTGTACGTCGCAATTTTTCATGGGCTCGTTCTGTGCTGATCCAAAAACAGTACCGCCACCAAACGGCCGCGGCCCCTCAGACAGACCTCGCACATAGACGACAGAGCAGACACGGGACGAAGGCATGGTTGAAGCATAGGCTGGGCTGTGCATAGTCGGACAGTATATCAACGCAGAATAAGTTGTTAGGAAGCCCATACCAATCATAACAGGATACGAACATTGCTCAAGAACGGCAAATAAAACAGCAGTCCATAGCAATTATAACGGAATAAAGAGATTGCTCAAGAACGGCAAATAAAACAGAAGTCTGTTGACTGCCGATGGTGATGAGGGCGGTGCATATTCGAAGGACAGCAGGAGCTCCTCCATCGGCCACTCTTATAGGCGGGATACAGGTAAGTGTAACCACCTTCTTGAGGCGACGGTGTTGGGCAGACCTCATGACAAAAATATGAGCTCCGATGTCGACATGTGCAGAGATGATCACGCCAACAAGGTCAACGGCCAACATACATCGTCGACTCCGCAGAGTAACTAGATGACCTGGAGCTGAGTTGTGTATGCAGCATTACCTCCGGGCGCTGCATCGTCTAGTTTTCCAGAGTGAAGGAGCCACGGATGTTCGGTCACGTCGTGCGGTCAGGTGGAGCGGAGCGCGAGGACGGAGCGCGGAAAGGTTTAGAACGCGACGGGGCCCCTCTCGGTGACGGCACGCGGCTGAACCATGCTGTGGCAGCGTCGGGATTGCGTCGGTGTGTGGCATATAGTGGCTCCAAAGGGCTACGCTTAAAGCGGCGAGAATGGGCAAAGGATGGAGTAGGTTGCGGGAACGACCAGTGGTTGTTACAGTAGCGAGGAACGTGACCGACACGGCGGCACTTCAAGCAGATATTCAGATCGTCTTCAGTTATTCTATCAGCGGCGTTCTCAGATTGTGGAGTGAACCGTTGATAACAAGGGAATGATGTCGGCGCCCCAGAAGCGGACGTAGGACTGACCACGGCAGAAACAACGTAAACCCCGGGATTCGGGAGTTCGTTTCGCACACTGGCTTGGATGAGTGAAACCACTGGCGCGTTCAAGTCACCGTGAAATTGACGCGTGAAATTATCGCGACAGAGATAATTGATAGTTGAGGGTATAACTGGGTGTCGAAGTCGTCGATTTCTTTAACTTAGAAACTACAATACTTCTATCGTCACGGATTGTTTTGCTAACTGCGCTTGTGCGATGTTCAGCCACAAAAATAACTTTATATTCCACGCTTCGCGGGTCTGAATAAATTGTTGCAAGTTAGCCCTCGCATGTCTCCTTTGACCGTCCTCGTCTTCTTGTGCGCTTGAAGTTATTGTCAAGTGGCCGGCGTTGGAACTGGTAAAAGAGGCTAACTGGAGCAATCGCTCCGATTTGGCGGTGGGTAGAATTGGGTTTAAGATGAATATGCAGAAGACAAAGATAATGTTCAATAGCCTGGCAAGGGAACAAGAATTCAGAATCGCCAGTCAGCCTCTAGAGTCTGTAAATGAGTACGTTTATCTAGGTCAATACTCACAGGGGACCCTGATCACCTGATTGTGTACCTGTCCTCGCTACGACGTACAACGCCTCTCTCTCAGGACAACTTTAAACCGCCTGGACTCGAGACCGTTCTCTGAGTCAAAGATACTCGGACCGTGGCTACACCCGTCACTGGCACAAAAAGCGATGCGTGTATTAGTAGAGTATTTGAAGTGCACCGGTTTAAGAGACCGCCTACAGTGTCCCTGTACATCGTCCCACATGTACTCAGTGCTCATTCTCTCCCTATTTTTCTCTTTCTATTCCCCACTTTCCCTTACCCCTAGTGCAGGGTAGCAAACCGAATGCTCTTCTGGTTGACCTCATTGCCTTTCCTCTCCTTGCTCTCTCTCTGATCGCGAGAAAGAAATTTACAGAAGAATAAAATTGGGTTGAAGTACATACGGCAGGCATTGCCAAATCCTGACTGGGAGCTTACCACTGTCGTTGAAAAGAAAAGTGTACAATCATTGCATTCTACCGGTGCTAACATATGGGGCAGAAACTTGGAGGTTAACGAAGAAGCTCGAGAACAAGCTAACGACCGCACAAAGAGCGATGGAACGAAAAATCTTAGGACTAACGTTTAGAGACACGAAGAGAGCGGTGTGGATCAGAGAACAAACAGGGATAGCCGATATTCTAGTTGACATTAAGCGAAAGAAATGGAGCGGGGCAGGCCATGTAATGCATAGAATGGATAACCGGTGGACCATTAGGGTTACAGAATGGATACCGAGAGAAGGGAAGTGCAGTCGAGGTCGGCAGAAAACCAGATGGGATGATGAAGTTAGAAAATTTTCAGGCGCAAGTTGGAATACGCTAGCGCAAGACAGGGGTAATTGGAGATAGCAGGGAGAGGCCTTCGTCCTGCAGTGGACATAAAATATAGCCTTATAATGGTGATGATGATGATTAATCCTCATCAATTGCGCTGAAGGTAGTGAGAGGTGATATGGCCGGCTGTCTTCACACTTAGACGTCGTCGCGGTCTAGGGAAGCCGGGCGAACGGTGGTTTAATACGGCGACTATTGGCCTGCTCAAAGCGCCAGCACTCCTCGATTATGGCATTAACGCTAGCACAATTTATGGACATGTGCAGATTGAATGCCTCATCCGCTATCCCCTTCAGGAAATCGCCAACCTTATAAGACTCTGACGTGTCACTGTCAGCTTTACGGCACATTTGAATGCCTCATCCGCTATTCCCTTCAGGACGTCGCCAACCTTGTCAGACTCTGGCATGTCACTGTCAGCTTTACGGCACAGCTCCAGCACATCCTGTGTTACAGGTATTACTCTGGAGATAATTGGGCTCGAGTTAGCTGCTGTTTCTTGGCAGCGATATTTGTTTTCTTTCTTTATTTATTTGTTTCTTTCTGTAACAAAAACAGAACAGAAGGAACAGAAACAGGAGTAAAAGCCACAGGCTTTGACAAAGGCCGTTGCTCCAAATACAGTGCGGCACGCAGGCCAGCACGCACACTTAGTGAGAAAACAAACACATATTCAAACATATTGTGCGCGTTTATTACGCACAACTTCCTCATCTGTATGTTATCATCATCATCCTCACAATTTTACCTATCCTTCTCTTGTCCTATATATGTGATCATCATCATTGCCTATGTGCTGCGCTTGTTCGCTGACGAGCTCCCGGGCCTAATAAACGTCGTCCCAACCAAGACGTCACAAGTGGTGGAGTGTGCTCTTCGGTCCTACGTCCTCTGGCCGTCCGGTCTGCCTCCTGGAGCTTCGCTCAGGTCGCCGCTTGCGCCCACCGTCAGCTAACATGCCACAGGACGTGCAGCCTGGCGCCCCTATTGCCACCATTCCGACATCGCAAGTGCCTCCTTCCTTTATCATCAACAGCGCCCAGCGTGACCCCCATCTCTTCGCTGGTATTCGCGGAGAGGATGTCGAAGACTGGCTGGACGATTATGAGCGAGTCAGTTCTGCCAATCACTGGGATGATGTTAATAAACTACGCCATGTCTCCTTCTATCTGTCTGGCGTGGCAAAGACGTGGTTCTTTAACCACGAGCCCGAATTGACCGACTGGACTCTCTTCAAGCACCAGCTTCCTGAAGTGTTCGGCACACCGGCCGTTCGGTCCACTCTCGCCAAGAAAAGCCTCGATGCTCGCAAACAACACCTGGGCGAGTCGCACACCTCCTACATCGAGGACGTCCTTGCACTCTGCCGACGTGTGAATTATTCAATGTCGGAGTCGGACAAGGTACGCCACATTCTCCTATATATGGGATCATCATCATCGCCTATGTGCTGCGCTTGTTCGCTGACGAGCTCCCGGGCCTACTAAACGTCGTCCCAACCAAGACGTCACAATATTTCAAACAGGAGGAAAAAACCCTAAAAATAATAAATAGTTTAGTAAGTTCGTGCGTGTTTCCAAAACATGAAACTGATGAAATGGACGTAATATGGTGACCTTATTTACAGGTATACATACCTTTATACTACCGGACTTGTACAATTAAACCCTTCATGACACACTATGTATAGTTGGTCATCACACGAAATTTTTCTACTGGAGGCTTCACCGAATAAGTCACGGAGCTTTTGCTTCAACGTATCCCAGCTCCCAAGTCATGATCGTCATACCACAACAAGATATATATTATTGTTCTACACTGTTTCATGACCGAAAATGCAAACTATGTTTTCTTCCGCTACTGTATTGTCCCATCTCGTAACTCCTTGCTCAACCGAAAACGATGCTGCATAGCCGCCTACCTCTGCAATACTTAGCAAAGCATCGATTTTCACAGTGCATGGAATCTGCAATATATCATTCTTCATTAATGAGAGGGTAACAGTCGTCGTAATAAAGCTGAATGGGAGGTATAGAACGAAGGTAGTGGAAGCCTACGCCTCAAACTCCAGTCACGACGATGAAGAAATCGAATAGTTTTACGAAGATGCTGAATTACCAAGGAGAAAAGTGAAAACACAGCATACTGTAGTCATGGGAGACTTCAATGCAAAAGTGGGGGGAAAGCAGGGTGTTGAACAAGCAGTTGGCAACTACGACATTGGTTTTAGGAACACTAGAGGAAAGATGTTGGTAGAATTCGCCGAAAGGAATAGACTCCAAATAATGAATATCTTCTTCAGGAAGCGCAACAGGAAGTGGACCTGGAAAAGCCCTAAGGGAGAAACAAAGAGTGAAATAGATTTCATACTCTCTGCCGATCCCAGCATAGTTCAGAATGTAGAAGTGTTAGGGAGGGTAAAGCGCAGTGACCATAGGTTAGTAAGGTCTAGGATTTCCCTCAATTTGAAGAAAGAAAGAATAAAATTAGTCAAGAAGAAACAGGCCAACCTAGACGCAGTAAGGGTAAAAGCAGACCAATTCAGGCTGGTTCTCGCAAACAAATATGCAGCTTTAGGCCATGAACATGAAGACAACAAAGAGGTAATGAATGAAACCGAAACTAGGCTGATCTCGGAAGCAGCAATTGAGGTGAGATGATGATGATGATATATGTTGTTTTCTGGCGCAAGGGCCAGCTATGGCCAAAGAGCGCCAAGACGTGGTGTAGTGAGTGAGCAATGGTATGATCAATGACAGTGGGTAGGGGTAGGGTGGCTGTAAAGGGGCCTAAAATCCTGCGCACTAAAGGTGCGTAAAAGACAAAATTAATAAGATCATGACAATGATGTGATAGGGGCGCAATGAATATGATATGGTATAAAAAAGCTGTGAGCGATACTAGGCACTACTGCCTCACAGAGACCCTTAGAAGCAAGAGCCTGGAGGAGAGTGCATTTCAAAATGCTGTCGCAGCAGCGTTCTCTGAAAGAGGACCCTGCTACGAATCTCTCGGGTGAAGAACTTGCAAAATGTCGATGTCGCTTAAAAAGGCTATAACTGATTCGTGCTGAAATACCGGGTCATTATGTAAAAACATCGCTGGGTGCAGGGGTATATTCTCTCTATAGGCTTGGACAAAGTGTTTCTTTCTTTCAGCTTCTAGTAGTGGACACTGTACTAGGATGTGAAGTACAGTAAGTACCTCCCCACATCTAGTACAGGTCGGGGGTTCGCCTCCAGACAACAAGTAATTGTGCGTGCCGTAAGTGTGTCCTATTCTGAGCCTACAGAATAGGACATCATTTCTTCTAGATTTCGGGGTGGATGGCCAGTTCCCTAAGCGAGGCTTAATTAAATGAAGTTTGCTTAGACTCTGGGCGTCCCACAAACGTTGCCAGTGGGCTCGAAGTCTCTTGCGTAGATATGGCTTCATATCGGGAACAGGGACAGGCATGGATGTGTTTCCAGCTTTTGCGTCGATGGATGTGGCAATCTGGTCTGCCAGTACATTTCCCTCGATGTCTCGGTGTCCTGGCACCCAGCACACCACAACATGCTGCCCAGACGCATAAATATTACATAGTAATGAATAAAGCGATACTATTACAGGATTTTTGTGCCTTTTCAGAGATTTTAAAGCTTTTACTACGCTCAGCGAGTCTGTGTAGATGATTGCTTTTGGTATTTTCGATTCTTTGATATGTTTAAGAGCCGACAGTATTGCATAAGCCTCTGCTGTGAAAATGCTCGTTTGGGGGTGCAGGGTGTCGGCATCTGAAAATGATGGGCCAACCGCTGCATAAGAGACGCCGGCATGAGACTTTGATGCATCGGTGTAAAATTCCGGACAGGAGTATTTATACTGCAGTTCGAGGAAATGCATTCGAATGTGTGCAACCGGGGCGTGCTTCGTAACATGTAAAAAGGACAAATCACAGTCGACAATCTGCCACTGCCACGGTGAGACCTGTATAGTGGGTGTCATTAGACGATGTTCAAAGAGTGGGACATCCATTTCCTCAGCCAGACTTCTCACACGCAACGAGAAGGGCTCTCTTACTGCAGGTCGGTTATGAAAGAGGTGGGAGCTGGACAAATCATTTACGGTGGAATATGAGGGATGTTCACTGTTTGCATTCACTCTAAGGAAATACATGAAAGCTGTGTAGGTCCTCTGCAAGTGGAGGGACCACTCATTGGATTCCACGTAAAGGCTTTCTACAGGGCTTGTCCTAAAGGCACCTGTAGACAAGCGAATACCTAGATGGTGGATGGGGTCCAGCATCTTCAACGCGGTTGGGGTGGCTGACTGATAAATTATGGCCCCGTAGTCTAGGCGTGTTCGTATGAGGCTTTTATACAAATTTAACAGACACTTTCTGTCACTACCCCATGTAGTGCGTGACAACACTTTTAAAATATTCATTGTTTTCATGCACTTGTTTTTTAGATGTTTTAGGTGTGGTATGAATGTTAGCTTTGTGTCAAGAATAATGCCTAAGAATTTATGTTCCGTTTTTACAGGTAGACGCTGTCCTTGCAGGTCAATGTCGGGGTCGGGGTACAGTCCTCTCTTTCTAGAAAAAAGGACGCAGGTGCTCTTTTGTGGATTTAAGCAGAATCCATTCTCGTCTGCCCATTTAGCCACCTTGTTCAGACCAAGTTGAACCTGCCGCTCACAGATTGCAAGGTTGCATGATTTAAATCCAATCTGCATATCATCCACGTACGTTGAATAAAACATATTACGTGGGATGCCTAGACGCAAGGAATTCATTTTTATAATGAAGAGAGTGCAACTCAGCACCCCACCCTGTGGCACTCCAGTTTCCTGTACAAAAGGTCGTGATAATGCATTGCCAACTCGAACACGGAATGTGCGATTCACCAGATAACTTTCAATGACATTTAACATATTACCACGTACACCAAAGTGGGAGAGATCTCTCAGTATTCCAAACCGCCATGTGGTGTCGTAGGCCTTTTCCATGTCTAGGAATACAGATAAAAAGAATTGTTTGTGAACAAAAGCTTCACGTATCTGTGCCTCAATACGTATCAAATGGTCAATGGTGGATCGACCCTCGCGAAAACCGCACTGGTATGGGTCAAGCAGCTTGTTTGATTCTAGGAAATGTATCAGACGACGGTTTATCATTTTCTCGAAAGCTTTGCAGAGGCAGCTTGTTAGAGCTATTGGCCGGTAACTGGATACGGACGATGGATCCTTGCCCTGCTTTAGGATAGGGATCACTATGGCCTCTTTCCAGGCAGAGGGGATCTCGCCGGAGGTCCATATAGTGTTATAGAGACAGAGAAGGGTTTTCTTAGTTTCAGAGGGTAGGTTTTTCAACATGTCATATAGTATACGGTCAGGGCCTGGGGCAGATTGGTTGCAACAGGTGAGTGATGCATGCAGCTCTGCTAGGGAGAAAGGTAGGTTATATGGCTCGTTTCCGGTGCTCTTTCGGTCCAGTTTTTGTTTTTCTATTGCTGATTTGTATCTTTTAAACGCTGGAGAATAGTGTGATGAACTGGAAACATGTTCAAAATGTGCACCCAGATAGTTCGCTTGGTCCTCCAGGCTGTCTCCCTGTCTGTCTACCAGGGGAGGCGGATGTGTTTGTCGTCCTCTTACCCTATTCACCCTGTTCCAAACCTTGGCCTCATCCGTGTACGAGTTGATACTTGATAAAAATGTTTGCCAGCTGTCTCTCCTGGCTTGTCTGCCTGTTCTCCTACCTTGGGACTTGATTTCCTTGAAACTGACAAGGTTTTCAGCAGTAGGATAATTGCGAAGCTGCCTCCATGCTCTGTTCTGCTGCCTACGTGCGTTCCGGCATTGTTCATTCCACCACGGAACACGGCGTTTGCTAGAAAGACCACTTGTTTGGGGAATACACTTAGAAGCTGCATCTATTATGAAATTTGTAAAATACTCGATGGCACCGTCAATTCCGAGCTATGAAATGTCAGCCCACGAGAGCTTACTGGTAAGTGTTTGGAATTTTTGCCAGTCCGCTGCATTGACCTTCCACCGGGGAGCATGTGGTGGAGATTCGTATTGTCTTGGCGCTCTCAGCAGTATTGGGAAATGGTCGCTCCCGTAAGGGTTTTTTATAACTTCCCATTCAAGTTCAGGTAATATGGATGGAGAAGCTATGCTGAGGTCTATAGAGGAAAAGGTTTTGTTTGCAAGACAATAATATGTCGGTTCTTTTTTGTTAAGCAGACAAGCACCGGACGAGAAAAGAAAATCTTGAATTAGACGGCCTCGCGCGTCGATGCGAGCGTCGCCCCACAGACTGTTGTGTGCATTGAGATCGCCAAGAACAAGATAGGGCTCTGGCAATTCGTCTATCAAGGACTGAAATTCGTGTTTGTGTAAGCGGTAATGTGGGGGTATGTATAGCGAGCAAATGGTGATGAGTTTGTTAAGGAGAACCAGTCGAACTGCCACTGCTTCAAGGGGTGTTTGCAGCTGCAGACGTTGACATGCTATGCTTTTGTGAGTCATAATGGCAACACCGCCTGATGATGCGAGACCATCATCGCGATCTTTACGAAACGTAACATACTGTCGAGGAAAGTTTGTATGTGTCGATTTTAAATGAGTTTCCTGTACACACAGCACTTTTGGATTGTGTTTGTGGAGAAGTTCTTGCACATCATCGAGGTTCCTAAGAAGGCCTCTGATGTTCCATTGTATAATTTGTGTGGCCATACTGAAAGTAAATGGGTGCTGTGTGTACTAAAAACAATAAGGAAGTGTTGCATTAGATTACAGAGCCCTTTCCAGGCCCTGTAACGCGGGATTTGTCTTTTCTAAAGCGGTCGAGGGAACCTCGCCGCTCCTTAGGCGCTTGGTGCGCCGTCGGGGTGGGTGTGGTGTCCATTGCCTCTTGTGAGGCGCCGGACACGCGCTCTTGCGAGCGAGAAGTTTCACGAGAATGTCTCGCCGCGAAGGACGAGACATTTGCGCCCACCAGCCCGGATGTCGATGGGGCTGCCTTTGGGCCTGAGCTGCGCCGGCTGTTGCCAGCACCAGCAGGGGCCGGTGAGGGTGAGGCAGCCTTGACTGCACCCACCGTGGGAGCTGCTGGCGGGCCTGCGGGTTCGCTACGCGAAGCGCAGGCTGCCACCGAGGACTGTTGTGGTGCCGGCAACCCTAGGGTAACCGGGCCTGTTTGCTGGTTATGTGGAGTAGACTTAGCTACTTCCACCCTGGGGGCAGGAGCCACAAGCGACAGCTCGCTGCGCGCGGGCTGGGCTGGTGGCAGTAGCCGCTGCGACGCTGCCCCTTGACGCGCCGCATCAGCGTAAGTGGTCGTGTGGAATGGTGAGCACCTTTTGCGTGCTTCCTTGAACGATATGTTTTCACGGACTTTCAGTGTTATAATTTCCTTTTCTTTTTTCCAACTTGGACAAGACCGGGAGTACGCTGGATGCTCACCATCGCAATTAACGCAGTGAGGTGTGGCCTCGCAGTTGTCTGAGGCATGACCTTGTACTCCACACTTAGCACAGGTGAGTCGACCACGGCAGCTCTGTGAGCCATGGCCGAATCTTTGATATTGGTAGCATCGCCTAGGATTGGGTATATATGGTCTTACTGCTATCTTTGTGTAGCCTGTTTCAATGCTTTGTGGTAAAGTGCTCAATTCAAATGTAAGTATCAGATGTTTCGTAGGGATTTCTTTGTTGTCCCGTCTCATAACAATGCGCTGCACATTCGTGACGTTTTGCTCCTTCCATCCTTCCAACAGTTCAGTTTCAGATAGGTCAATGAGGTCTGCTTCTGATACTACCCCCCGTACTGTGTTCATGGAACGATGCGGTGAAACAGTAACTGGGACATCACCAAAAGTAACAAGCTTGCCGAGTCTGTTGTATTGGTCTTTATCACGTAGCTCAAGCAGAAGGTCTCCGCTTGGCATTTTGGTGACCTTGTAGCCAGGACCTAGTGTGTTGGTTAGGCTTTTCGCAACTACAAATGGGGATATTGTTCTTGCCAGTTTTTCTGTTCTTTCGCTATGCACTACTTGAAAGCGTGGGAAAATGTCTTTTGGTCGGGTGAACAGGTTCAAAAACTCATCGGTGCGTCCCCTCTTCTGAGGGAGACGATCAAGAAGTCGTGGAAAAGCGGGTGTTCCCATAGGAGTATTTTGTACTTCGGCAGCAATGGCAGCCACCCACCACGGAGTCCAACAAGGGGACGCTGCAGCACTTAACGTGTAAGGCTACAGGCGCCAGCCGTACATTGCCGCTATAACCTTATATATAAACCCAAGAGAGGGCACCTACACAAGGTTAACCCGAGCCGCCTATGAAAACGCAGAAGTAACAGAAGAGAAGAGTAGACAGGACAGTAAAGAAAAGAGATAGGAAAGAAAAAAGGGCAGAGAGGGGGATAGGAAAAGGCGACCAGCCGGTTTCCCCCGGGTGGGTCAGTCCGGGGGTGCCGTCTACGTGAAGCGGAGGCCAAAGAGGTGTGTTGCCTCCGCCGAGGGGCCATGAAGGTCCAAACACCCGGCTTCGGCTCAACCCCCAGGATCCCCTTTTCCCCGGACACGGCTAAGCCACGCACGGTTAAGCGTGGGAGGGTCCGACCCCCATGTGCTCGGGTCCGTGGTGTCGCAACCCACCAAACGCCTGCTTACGCAGGCGCCCCTGCGGGGAATTGAGGTGAGAGGTAAGGCACCAAGGTAGCCAGCAGGTAAGCTCTCCCAAGTAACAAAGGACCTAATAAAGAAACGGCAAAACATGAAAGTGTCAAACTCGAGAGATCAGATAGAATTCACTGAACTGTCGAAACTGATCAACAAGAAGAAAGTAAGGGCCATCCGAAATTATAACGTGCAAAAGATTGAAGAAGCAGTAAAATATGGACGCAGCATGCAATCAGTGAAAACAAAACTTGGCATAGGACAAGGCAAAATGTATGCTCTGAAAGATAAGCAGGTAATATCATCAACAATTTTGATGACATAGTAAAAACAGCGGAAAACTACTATACTGACCTATACAGTACCCAGAGCAGCCAAGCTACTTTCATTCGAAGTAGTGATGAACAGGATACAGAGGCTCTTTCTATAACTAGCGATGAAGTTAGAAGGGCTTTGCAAGACATGACTTGAGGAAAAGCTGCTGCAGAAGATGGAATAACAGTCGATTTAATAAAAGATGGAGGATATATCATGCTTGAAAACCTTGCAGCCCTTTATACGCAATGCCTCACGACTTCAAATGTACTACAAAGCTGGAGCCAACATTATACTCATTCATAACAAGGGAGACGTTAAAGAATTGAAGAATTATAGACCCATTAGCTTGCTTTCGGTATTGTATGAAATATTCACCAAGATAATTTCCAATAAAATCAAGGCAACACTTGATTTCAGCCAACCAAGAGGCTGGATTCAGGAAGGGACATTCTACCATCGATCATATCCATGTCATAAATCAGATAATACAGAAATCTGCTGAGTACAATCAACATCTCTATATGGCTTTCATAGATTATGAAAAAAGCATTTGATTCAGTAGAGATACCAGCAGTCATCGAGGCATTGAGTAATCAAGGAGTTGAGGAGCCATACGTGAATGTCTTGGCAAATATATACAAGGATTGCACAGCAACTGTGGTTCTCCGCAAGAAAAGTAGAAAGATACCTATCAAGAAAGGGGTCAGGCAAGGAGACACATCTCTCCAATGCTATTCACTGCATGCTTAGAAGAATTGTTCAGGCTCTTAGACTGGGAAGGCTTAGGAGTGAGGATCAATGTCGAATACCTCAGCAACCTCCGATTTGCACATGACATTGTCCTATTGAGCAATAACGGAGACGAACTACAGAAAGTGATTGAGGACCTTAACCGAGAAAGTGAAAGAGTGGGGTTGAAGATTATTATACAGAAGACAAAAATATTGTGCAATAGCCTTGCAAGGGAACACGAATTCAGGATCGCCAGTCAGGCTCTAGAGTCTGTAAGGAGTGCGTTTATCTAGTTCAATTACTCACAGGGGACCCTGATCACGAGAAAGAAATTTACAGAAGAATAAAATTGGGTTGGAGTGCATACGGCAGGCATTACCAAATCCTGACTGGGAGCGTACCACTGTCGTTGAGAAGAAAAGTGTACAATGATTGCATTGTACCGATGCTAACATATGGGGCAGAACCTTGGAGTTTAACAAAGAAGCTCGAGAACAAGTTAAGGACCGCACAAAGAGCGATGGAACGAAAAGTCTTAGGACTAACGTTAAGGGACAGGAATAGGGCGGTGTGGATCAGAGAACAAACGGGGATAGCCGATATTCTATTTGACATTAGGCGGAAAAAATGGAGCTGGGCAGACCATGTAATGCGTAGGATGGATAACCGGTGGACCATTAGGGTTGCAGAATGGATACCAAGAGAAGGGAAGCGCGTCGAGGTCGGCAGAAAACCAGATGGCGTGATGAAGTTGGGAAATTTGCAGGCGCAGGTTGGAATACGCTAGCGCAAAACACGGGTAATTCGTGCTGCAGTGGACATAAAATATAGGCTGATGATGATGAAGATGTGTTTTCTTCTGCTACTGTATTGTCCCATCTCGTAACTCTTTGCAGAACCGAAAACGATGCTGCGTAGCCGCCTACCTCTGCAATACTTAGCAAAGCATCGATTTTCCCAGTGCATGGAATCTGCAATATTTCATTCTTCTTGTATATTTTTTCTCGTTTTTGGTCATTCACATGAAACGCCTCAATTAGCGCTCTCTGTGTATACGTGCCTGGTCTTGTGTGCTGTGCGGTTATAGCGCTATTTATTGGCAAACCTCGCATAGCACTTTGGGCACGTGGCATTCCAGCTCTCATTATTACAGCTACTTTCACTGCACACACGCAGTGGCCATGGGTGACTTCCGGTCACAAAGTAATTTTGCGGAGCACACGACTCCGTGTGACCCACAAACGTGCCATCTGAATAGAGAAAAAAGCACGCAGCAGGAAATAATGCGATATTTTCCCCCAACAAAAAAAGCAAGATTTACAATATTTCAGCGCTGCAAGTTAAAAAAAATGTTGGCGAACGAAGAAGCGGTGTTACGGAGCGCCACCACGCGCCGCTTCCTCTAGCGGTCATCAAATGTGTATATAGACCATCGCTATGAATGGGATACAGTTGGCGTTTTTGCGCCAATCCTGTGTAGAATATAACCGTATTAAACTAGTCATTCAATCGCAATTCATTCCTCTTCGGGATTTGTCGTTGACACCAGTGATTGCCATATGAATTAACTTTTTAATGATTCAGTTATTTGCCTACGCATTTGCATATTTTCAATGACCATTGGCAGTACAAAAATGACTGGTCATAGCACAAAAATGCGCGAAGGCACCGAAAGTTGGCTCGTGACTTGAAGCTTTATGCGTCTGCTTTGGTAGGGAGGTATTTAGGTAAAGTTATTCCGATTTAAACGCGCGCGCGGCAGAAAGAAAAAGATGCTGGCTCTCCCGTTATCGAGAGCAGATGTAAGCATGAAACGGCTACCGGCAAAGCATATTGGTGCCGCGGCGCAGGCCTCAAAGCTTACTGAGCCGAAATGAACCTGTTTTGAACTGAACTTGGTTGCAGATGTCTCGGCCAAACAACAATCCGCGCCGCGCCGGACGCTGCCTGCCTGGTCACACAGCGTGGCGCCATCTCTCGAAGGAGGCGGCGCAAGACCCGCGCCGCGGAACTCACGGACAGCTGGCGTTGAAAAGAGCACAGGCAACCCTGTCTCAGCGCCAAAAGATGGCAATCAAGTGTATGGTGCACTGTATCTGCCATAGAACGTCGCTATTGGAAATGACAAATAAAAGTTCAGCGTACAAGAAGTTACAACTTGAGCAATATTGCGAACAAACATTAGGAAGAAATCGGAAGCAATATTTTTAGTAACTTGTTTGGGCAGTAACTAGAGTGTGTAACGCAGTCCTGTGCAAGGGGTTGGGGGCCAGAGGCCGCTTTTTCCTAAGTTTTGACTGGTTTTCCCGATGATCTCGTTTTGCTATCCAACGAAGCCCGGATGTTCTGGCAGGTTCTCGTATCGTTCTCGCGCCCATTCCCGTCTTAAGTGCCCGGATAACGGCTCTGAATTTTCGCTGAAGGTCTTTTGAAGGTCGCCGACAACGGGAGCTAAAAGCATTTCATGCTTAAAAAGTTCGGGTAGGTTGAACAGTTATGACCAGATTTTATATGCGAAGCATGCAGGACGAAACCTAACGCTTAAAAATTCGACCGGTCCGGATCATTGTGTGCTGAGAACGAAATAGTAATGGGCCAAAGAGATTGTTCTACTACACCAGCTCATCTCCTTCACGTGTCACTTCATTACTTTCATACGTATTCCTGTAGACCTTTGTTCGCTCTGCGTGCCGCGTAGTTTTGGCATATGCATCGCATTAGACTTCCCTTTATGACGGCCGGTAATGTTATCTCGGAAGTATCCAGCCAGTGATCGCACCGTTTATCTGTTGTCCGCCGTTTACCTGATCAGAGGCTACGCAGCTTGTATGATTGCAGAGTCCTCGTTATTCCTCACCCTGTTTTGTTGATGTCATTCCTAAAAGTTCCCCACGCGACGGGAACGCATCCGGATTCACTGGAAAAGTCCGCTTTCTCTGGTTTGCCATCTTTTATGAGGAGCTTCTGAGTCCCGCCATCCAGTGTAGCCCAAGCCGCCCTTGTTCCATGAGATGAGTCCGCCTTGCAAACGAGCCAGAACACCAGCGCTGTTGCTGCTAGATGAGGATGGCCGCCCATAGGAAACCTGCGTTCAAGATACTGGCATATGTTAGGCGCGGGCAAGGTAATGTCTTTTCGTAGACGGATGCGCTAGCACTTACTGAACTCATTAGGTATGGTTTCCCTAAGCGCTGTAAAATAGGAAAATAATTGTTGCGTTTCTTTAAAAATCAGTGACGTAGTTACAGGAAAACATGAAACTGCATTTACGTTAAAAAAGCTGATGTGTTTACGAACCAGATAAACATTTAAGAAGAGTCAGCACAGAACACACTCATCTCACCATATGTATAGAGTCAATCGATAAATAGCTAATATATTTAACCTAAGTGCAACGCCGTAATGACATCGAGAGCACATAAACCTATTTGGCAACAAAATCGCATGTATTTTGGAGTCCCTAATCAACGACTGCGCTTAGCAGCCCCAATGCCCTGTACCTCTTGGCATAACCTATACCAGCACCAGGCATATGACGCATATTCGCAGAAGCAATGCTCAGAATTGGTCTTAGTTGCAATGCCTCTGTGGAACTGCTCCGAAGCCGTTTTTACTCTATGCATGGCGAGCGGTAAGATCCAGTCACCAAGTAGCGGTTCGTGTTATCGGCGACATCGTCAAACTTATAGTACTCCTGGGCATCAGATGCACGAACCAGGAATATCTCCCCAATGACGGACACGTCGACAGAGCAACATCCAACAGGTTGCCAAGTCCCCGGCTGTGCCCTCGGACACTTCGGCTAGAACGGCGCCTTACTTCGTGTGAACGCTTTAAGTTACGTGTGTGGTCATTGGCGTGAGGCGGCGTATACAGCATAGTATTGTAAAACTAGTGGGCCTTGACTCTTCTTCAGGCTCGTTCACTTAACCGTATATTTCAGATTCAATTTGATCATGACATAAACATTTTAGTGTTTTTGATACCGCCTTTATTGCTCCCCATTGAAACCTTTTTGTGAATCATAACAGCGAGTTCATAACTCCTATTTTACGGTAATAGCATTATTGCTGGCTTTCGCCCATTTAACAAATAGTATGGGCCAATAACGAAAGCTGTGCAGTCAAGGCAGCTTCTCTAAGCGCTAGCTGTCACGAGGGAAGGATGCGCGAGACTGGCACGTAACCCACGTGCGTTTCAAAGAGGGAGTTTGGCATGACAGAAGCATGCGTGCGATGGTGCCCACATAAAAATACCACTTTTTGAATGTCAGCATAGACAACTTTCTAATAAACAATCCAAGAAAGTTTTGGATGCATATAACAAAGCAGAACAACCTTGTTGACAAGAAATTGGCTCCCCATTCCGACCCTGCAAAATTGATAACATTCACTCCAGCGAAGCTCTTCAATACCATCACTACAACTGCTGAGAGAGAGAGAGGGGGGGTACGCAATGCTTCATGGCTTTTGAGTAATGGTAGTAATGGTAATTTTGACAGCACGCTACTACCCATAGCGGTGCTAAAACGACATTGAAATCAGTAGCTAGGCTGCTTATTTTATATAAGAAAGTCAAGGGACGTCATTCTAAACTTCGCAAACTGCCGTCGCCAAGGCAGCTTTCACAACAGTAATCTTTGCCGGTAAACATATGCGGAGAGCAGTACGTGCTTTGGACTGTTATCGGGAGCGCCTTATCATCAATTATGTGGTACAGATGCTTGTTTTCAGCTTGTTCTTTATTGAAACGTATGTTGTTTGTATGTTGTACGCGTGAGTCAATAGAATGCGCGCACTGTTCGCTTCACTTTCCTGGGTGCTTCTAACCTCTGCCTTACGGGGGTACCAGTAATTTCTCTGCCCTGCACAGCCGCCGGGATCGGAGCACCATTGTTTTCTGCCGACGTTACGCCACGAAGAAATCCCGGGATCCTATCCATAGGCAGCTGCTCTCTAAAACGTCTGACCGTGCCGTAATGATTACAACATTGGGCAGCTGTGCTACAAGACAAAGCTTCGATCGCACCATCGGTCACGTATTTGTTTCAAAGCAACAAATTCGAACTTCACCCACTTTGCAGCTCTCAAACAAAAACTCACGGGGTGTTGAGTGTATGTCAGCGTGTGCCAGTATGAGAAAAATTGCAAGTTTGTAAGAGTTACAAGGTATAAAAACGGCACGGGGTATATAAACATCACAAGTTTATTTTTTTAATGTATCAGATCCAAAGAGTAGGAATGTATATACACCGAAGCTTGGTGTGAGTGCATAAAGTGCCGAAGCATGAGCACACACACACACAAGCGCGGCCGCACGCAGATTATACCGAGCCTCTTGTTAAGCGGAGTTGCCGATAACTAGCGAGTACCACGGACCCCTTGAACGCATCATGGTTTCAGAGGCAGCATGCGCATACGTCCGTAGCACAATTCGAATACATTCCATCCGCAAGAAGCGTTTAGTTCCTAATTACCGAGCAACCGCGGATGCCCTAATGCAAGCTTTCTCAATCTCTTTTTTTTTTTCGGTCCCCCGCACAGCCGGCGCCCCCGCAGCCACGGATAGATGGATGGATGCTATGAGCGCCCACTTTTAAACGGGGTGTTGGGTTGTGTCATCAATCTCGTTATTATTTTGCCTAATATGTTACCATCTTTTTAGAAAAAAGGGCAAAAAAACATAAAAAGAATTCCCAGTTTAAAACTTTCTGAACCACTACTGGGAACCTTGTTTTCGTACGCCACCGTTTTTTTGCGGTCTCCTTACATTTCTGCCACCAAAGCTCCAATCGACTCTTACTAATCTCTATTGCCGGCTAGTTTACCTTCCCCCTGCCATCCCTGCACCCAAGCAGCTTCAATGAGGCCAGATGAGCCTAAACCGACCGCTGGGTAGATAACTTCACCTTCTCACTTACTTCTAACTTCACCTTCTCGCTTACATCGTTTCCCTAGCTTTACCCAAGAAAGCACATCTTCTTTGATGTACCTAACTTTATAACTACGCATTCTAAGGCTACCTGAACTCGCTTCGAAAATGAGGAGCTTCCCTTTGAGGTATCACAAATACCATCTTTCCTGATTTAGTTTTTTCCTCTTAGGTAGTTACTCATAGCAAGTTTCTTCTCCATTGCCGCTACCCATGAGATTGTCTCAGCCTCTGTGACTTGGCGTTCCAAATTCTTTGTGGCCATGTTGCTTACCATAGCGCTCACATACTAGCTGATAACCTTCCTGATTCTTTTCCACCACTTTGAGTAAATGTTTTTCCTGTACACGCTCGTAACCTATTTACTTTCTTTCGTATTCCTCAGTCGTTCTTCAAACCCCATTTTACTCTGAGCTTCCCTGACTTCAAAACTTGTTCAGGCCATTGCACTATGCACAGCTTCACTTGTAGTCTTCCCATGAGCGCCCAAAGCAAGGCGTCCCACTGCCCATGGTTGCCATCGAGTCCTGATTGTACCCATGACTTCAAGCAAACAACCGCATTTCCAAATGTAAGTCCTGAAACTACTACACCTTTCCACATACCCCGGAGCACTTCGTAGCTATTCTATCCCCATAGCGCTGTTTCAATCTGGCCGAATTTCTCGTCCTCTTTGCTATTATTGTTTTTTCGTGTTTCCATGTATCTGTTGCCTTCGTTTATCTATATACCAAGGTATTTGTATTCTTTTTACCCGTGGTATTTCCTGGCCCTGTATTGACACTGTCTGTTCACTGTTTTCATTGAATACCATAAAACAACATTTTCTAACGCTCAATGTAACCTCCTTATATTTGGTCCTATGGGGTTCCTGCGTTGCCCAGGGGGCAAAAAGCGTCCTCTGTCCTAAACTAGGTAGTACCAAGGTCAGTCATCTGCTTCGGAAAGCACGTTTACAATACGGACCCGCCACCTTCGGTTGTGTTGTACCACGGCTTGCAGCGAATATCGGGCGCCGAAGATTTTTTTCAGGGGTGGCACGCTGCGTAAAGGCGAGAAATTATGCAACGCCGTATACGTGTACGCCGTTCAAGAAATAAGCGGCGAAGTTTTAGCGCGCTGTCAATCGCAAGTGAAGCGAGTCGCGTACTAAGTTGAAGTTCAGGTAAGGTTTGCACGCTGCTATATTCGGGCGCACAAACGCGAGGAAATGCTTGCCTATAAATGAAGTCACAGCAGCGATAAGCAGACATCACGTGTACGGAATAGCTCGAGCGCACGACGGTACGCGCCGCGACGGCAGCGGTCTTTCAGCATGCCGCGAAACGGCGGGACTCCTGCAATCTTTGTTGACTGCATGCCGCTAGACAAGTAGTTATGCCTGCGCTGTAAGCGGCCATCTGTCTCTTTAGCAACTGATAAATAACTGATGCAATGCATATGAGCTCGCAGTAACGTGCGTACGTGCGAATCGCGCGCTGCAGCGCGAGCTCGTGCGCTGCTCGCTTGATGTAGCTCTTAATCACAGCGCTCCAACATCGATGTGCAGTAATAAATACTGCCTTGGTGCGCTGCGTTAACGTATTGGATTGAGGTCAAAGATGATCACTAGAGGCCGGATCTTCAGGCACTAAAAAAGCGCGTTTTAGGCGCCAAAAATAGGCAGGCAAAACAACGTTTTAGGCCTCCAACGTCGTAAATATAGGCACAATAAATTTTTACATAAATGCAAATAATTTCAAATGAAGAGGTACGCGGCCTATATCTACGATAGGCGATAAACAAGAAATGTTATTGTCTACGATGGCACAAAGGCGCCAACAGTTGAACATAGCCGTGTAATTATCCCATAAAACTACTGAACTAATGACGATCAATTGGCTTAATTCCATAAGCACACTGGTCATATTCATGTTCAATGGCCACTGTACTCGAGCGTCGCATATAGTCAAACAGGCATGAAAGAGAATACTTGAAAGCTGGGAATACTGATTTAATAAACCGATACTTTATCTCTGCCTGACGCAATTAAATTAAGACACAACAAAAACAGACGAATAACAAATGCAAGAGACACTACGATTTATTGAAAAATTAGCATGTTCTTACATGAGGACTGTTAGGTACAACTCTTGGCGATTTTCTCATATACAATTACATCATCCGAATTGTAAAGGCAAGACGTCCCAACACTGCCAAATACACTTCCGCCCATTTAAAGTGCACATGTTTGAAGAAATCTGTTTGGAGAGCACGCGGAACGTAGTCTAAGAATCACTGTGAAGATTGTGGAAACAATAGCAAACTACCACCATCTCCAGATTTTTGGATTCAAAATTGTGCCTCTTGACACTGAGAATGATCTCATACGCTGAGAAGGAACGCCCGACGGTGGTGAACACCTTAAAAAGTAAATTACAAACAAAACAAAATTCGCGGGCACATCACATTTTTCTTTTTTCTTTTGCTGTTCACACTCCTTTCCCCTGACGGCTCTCCGCGGTTTCGCATTCGCCAACCACTCGCGCAATATCAGCGCGGCGGCGTATGCTGGCCGGCGCGTCCCATTTCAATGCTACTAGCAATTGTTTTCCGCGAGTTGATTGAACTAAAGGACTAGGTTGAACCCCATAGAGTTCCGAACAGTCAATGTTGCCCGGTAACATGAGTAACTGTCTCTAACTGCGCTCGAAAGCGAAACTTGTGGCTAAATAGTGTTCATATAGGCGCCGATATTGAAAATAGGCAATTATAGGCATTTAGGCACAAACGCCAAGATAGGCATTTATAGGCACTATAAAAACACTATAAAAGCCCTTCTTAAGCTCTAATTTATGCTCATATATCAAAGTGGGGCGATAGGAGCGCATTGAACAAAAAAGGCATTTGCCTAAAATCCGGTCTCTAATGATCACATTTAACTCTCGAACTTATGTTGCTCGTAGCGGGGTAGTGAATTATCCAGCGCGCCCGACGCTCCGCGGCGTGAGGCCTTGAAGGAAAACGGTAGAATTTAATGTTGGCATTCAGGCCTTCTTGTTCATGGCAGCCCACGACGCAGCAGTAACGGCGGTGACGCTTTTTCGAGGCTGAGCTAGTTCTCTCCGGATTGGTGTCGCCGATGTCTTCTGCTTCCAGCAGAAGACATCGGCGACACCGATCGGAGACACCGATTCCATCGTTCCATGGCACATGTGGAGTCCGTTTTCAGTAAACTATAGGCTGCGCCCAGTTCGCAGCGTGGTCTGTGAGAAGTAACGAGCCTTTTCGCACTCGAAACAGGGCAGAAAAAAGTGCGAATCGACGCAAAACTCGGGCTCGAAACGTGCTTCGCCACAGCCACGGCTCAGTACTACCCAAGCTGCTACTACCCACATGATTTTTTTCGCCGCCACCAGGCGCCACTACTATACCTCAAACTCAAGCGCAAGTCGCCCATTGCGTGTAATTAGCCTCACGGGAACCTCGTCTAACCCTGTGGCTGGGCGTTAAGGTATCTTTTTCGTCAGCTTTCCTCCAGTTGAAATTTCTCACCACCAGCTCCTTTTCCATCTGGTTCTTGGTCATGCTCATTGCATTCTCAGAAGCCACCTCGCCATGGCCTTGAAATGGTTCGGATGTTATCTTACAGGTGTAATTTAAGCCACTGCCCTTTACAGTTTGTTTCCATCTTCGTCTAGGATATGTAATTGTAGTGTTCCAGACTTCCTGCCTAATAAGTTAATGTGGTTCCAAAATATTCTAAGTGCGGCCTTATTTTTCCCACGTAATTCTGACAGCCAACATTCACTTTCACATTGAACCTTTGCTTGAACCAGTATTTGAAGCATTTTTTTTTTCTCACGGTATATTTTCCATCTTTTGTCTACTTCAACCTGCGGAAACTGCGCTTTTTTCGCCTGCCTATGTTCTCGTGATGCTTTCTGTCGTTCATCGATCGCTTCTCGTATCTCCCTGTTCCGCCAGCTTTTCGGTTTCCTTTTCCTTTGCCAGCAAACATGTTGCATCTCTTTCCTCATTAATATCGACATTACACTTAGAATCTCAATGCATTCCTACCCTTTGTATGACCTTTATTTGCCGAGTTCTTTTTCGACTCTTGTGATTATTTGCTCTTTGTTCAGCGTTGAAATTTGGACTGGCCATTCTTTGCTCTTTGCTCTCGTTCCCAACCACTTATCCTATTTTCAAAATGATGTATTTATTGTCACTCCCTATGTTGCTATACTCTTCTTCGTCAATGGACATTTCTCTCAATTTGTACATTCCTTCTGTCATCTGACAGTAATCAATGGTCGATTGCCTATTTTCGACTTCCCAATCGTTCGGCCCATCACATTTAGGTGCCGTATTCACGATAACGAGGTTACTTTGCTCACACAGATCTCGAATTAATTTCCCGTCGCTCTCGGTATAATCGTCCACATCTTGCATGCGGCTATTCATGTCACCTAACAGGACAATTTCGATATCATTCCCGAAACTCCTTAAATCAGAACTTAGGCATTCCACTGACTTTTGATCCTTTTGCTTGCAAATTTTTCCCGACCATAAATACGTTACGTCCAGCCAAGTTTTCGTTCCGCTCACTATGCCTGATAACCAAAGATGCTCTTGACGCTTTCAATTTACTCTTTCCCATTTGGCTCCCTGATATATGAGCATTACAACAACACCCCCTCCCTTTTCCCCTTTAAATTCAATAATAATAATATGTGGTTTTTTATTGGCGCAAGGGCCAGATATGGCCAAAGAGCGCCATGACAAATGATGATAGTTTTCCAATGTACCATAGAGTGGTCTATGAATGATAAATAGTTGATGTAACATGGCTGTAAAAAGGCCTAAAAGCAAGTCGCTGTAGATTGCGTAAAATATATTGGCATTAAAATTATGACAATGACTAATGATTGGTGCTATGACTATAAAAATTCTGTTACAAATAATGATGTATTTAAACGTATACAATTGCACTAGTGCCTCAAGTGGTTCCTTGAAATCAAGGGCTGAGAGGCACCTGCTGTACAAACATTTGCACTGCAGCTGCAGCCTGCAAGACGAGGCTGCGCTACAGATACCCTGGCCAGATGATTTGTAAAGTGTTTACATCTGCTAAAAACTTTAAGACTGTATTAAAATCAAAAAGCGGCTCATGGCTAAGAAAGAATGCTGGGTAAAGAGGGATGTGCTCACGATATGCGGGATAAAAGTACTTTTTACGCTGGCCTTCTATTTCAGGGCACTCGACAAGAACATGGAGGACTGTAAGAATGTCGCCACACCTATCACATTTCGGAGGATCACTTCCAGAAAGGAGGTACGAGTCTGTGCCAAAAGTATGACCTATTCTTAACCTGCAAAGAAGCACTTCCTTGTGTCTTGCCATTTTCTCGGACATCCATTTCCCTATTCTTGGTTTGATCATATGTAGCTTGTTTGACACTTCGTTGTCCCACTGCCTTTGCCAACATCTCCGCAACTGATGGCGCAAGAAAGGCTTTAGGTCTGTGGGAGAGATAGGTATGTTTGTGTCTGTATACTTAAAAACAACTGACGTGGCACTTTCGTCTGCAGCTACATTGCCTTTTATGCCTCTATGGCCAGGTACCCAGCATACTATGACCGTTTGGTTGCCCATGTAGGCTGAGCATAAGCAGCTGTAGAGTTCGTTAAAAACCGAATTCTTGTATTTTCGTACACTCATTAGAGCTCTAACGACGCTCAATGAGTCTGTGAACACAACTGCTTTGGTAACATTCATTCGCTTTATGTGTTTAACTGCTGAAAGGATTGCGTATGCTTCCGCTGTAAAAATACTTGTATGTGGATTTAGTGTACCAGATGTTGAAAAAGACGGTCCCAGAGCTGCGTACGCAACACCAGCAGGAGATTTGGAAGCGTCTGTGTAAAATTCTGCACATGAGTAATTCGCCTGAAGCTCGAGAAAGTGTGAGCGTATATGAGTCTCAGGTGCGTGCTTGGAGATCTCCATGAAGGAGACATCGCACTCAATAGTCTGCCACTCCCAAGGTGGTGGAAGCCAACTGGGAGCAGTTAAGACATTCTCCTGCAGTAGGATGCCTGTTTCTTCAGCCGACGCTTCTAGACGCATGGACAAAGGAGTCCTCACAGACGGCCGGTTTTGATACAGCCTGGCAGCCGATATGTCGCTTATAGTGGAATGGCATGGGTGTTCTACATCTGCTTTTACCTTCAGGAAGTAAGATAGACCTAAGTACGCTCTTTGGAGTTGCAGGGACCATTCATCCGACTCAACATACAGGCTTTCTACAGGGCTAGTCCTGAAGGCGCCTGTAGCAAGCCGCATACCCAGATGGTGAACGGGGTCTAACATCTTTAAAGCGCTAGGTGTTGCAGAATTATAAACTATGGCTCCGTAGTCAAGGCGTGACCGTACAAGGCTTTTGTATAAGCTAAGGAGGCATCTCCCGTCGCTTCCCCATGATGTGCGTGACAAGAGCTTCAGCAGATTCATAGCCTTCAGGCACTTTGTTTTCAGGTACTTAAGGTGCGGGACAAAAGTTAACTTAGAGTCTAAGATGAGGCCTAGAAATTTATATTCATGACTCACAGATAGCCGTTCTCCATTAAGGTCAACAGAGGGCTCTGGTTGCAGACCTCTTTTGTTCGAGAAGAGGATACACGTGCTTTTTTGTGGGTTTAGTCTAAATCCATTCTCGTCCGCCCACTTGGAAATCTTGTTGAGGCCAAGCTGCACCTGTCGCTCGCAGATAGCAAGATTACAAGATTTGTAACCGATTTGCACATCATCCACGTACACCGAATAAAACATTGTGCGTGGTATGACACTGTGGAGAGAATTCATTTTTACAACAAATAGGGTGCAACTCAGCACACCTCGTTGTGGTACACCAGTTTCTTGGGTGAATAGACGAGATAAGACGTTACCAACGCGAACACGGAATGTGCGGTTCGAGAGATAACTTTGAATCACGTTCAGCAAATTCCCTCGGATGCCCATTCCTGCCAGATCTCGAAGGATTCCAAAACGCCATGTGGTGTCATAGGCTTTCTCCATGTCTAAGAACACCGACAAGAAAAACTGTTTATGCACAAAGGCATCCCGGATATTTGTCTCGATGCGGACAAGGTGGTCTGTTGTGGATCTACCTTCCCTGAAGCCGCACTGTAAGGGATCTAGTATTTTGTTACTTTCAAGAAAATGGATCAGGCGCCGGTTAGTCATTTTCTCAAAGAGTTTGCACAGGCAACTTGTTAGGGCTATAGGCCTATAACTGCTGGCCGAAGAGGGGTCCCTGCCCTCTTTGAGAATGGGAATTATTATTGCCTCTTTCCAGGCAGCCGGGATGTACCCACCACAGAATATGGAGTTAAATATCGACAAAAGTGTTTTGTGGGCTTCAGGGTGTAAGTGTTTGATCATGTCACAAGCTATTTTGTCTCTTCCTGGCGCTGTCTTATTAGAGCAACTCAGTGAGGCCTGAAATTCCGCCATGGTGAATGGACGGTTGTAAGGTTCATTCTTTGTTATTTTCTGATCCAGGGGCAATCGCTCTGCTTGCCGCTGGTACCGTAGAAATGTATCTGTGTAATGGGCCGAACTAGAAATGTACTCAAAGTGGGCACCTAGAAAATCAGCCTGGTCTTCAAGAGTGTTTCCCTGGTTGTTTACTAATGGTAGATGACGAGTTTGCCGGCCGTTTAATTTGTTAACTCGGTTCCAGGCTTTCTTTCCGTCTGTGTAAGAATTTATGCTTGATATGTATTTTTGCCAGCTTTCCCTTTTAGCACGGCGGCGCGTTCTTCGACCCTCACTCTTTACTTTTTTAAAGTTTATGAGATTTTCTGTTGTTGGAGAGTCACGAAGGCGTCCCCAAGCCTTATTTTGCTTTCTTCGTGCTTCCCTACAGTCATTGTTCCACCAAGGAACACGTCGTTTCGAATGCTTTCCTTGTGTTTCTGGGATGCATATGGAAGCTATATTCACAATAAATGCTGTGAAATATGCTACTGCGTCGTCTATGTTAAGATTACGGATGTCATCCCATGTTAGGTGGGTGAGCTCTCTGTATTGCTTCCAGTCGGCAGAATCAATCTTCCACAGGGGAACATGAGGAGAGTTTCCTTCACTTTTTGTCAATGTTAATATGATCTGGAAGTGGTCACTCCCATAAGGGTTTTTGATAACATTCCACTGCAGATATGGCATGAGTGTACTTGATGCGATGCTTAAATCTATAGATGAGTATGTTTTGTGTGCAACGCTGTAGAATGTGGGCTCTTTTTTATTTAACAAGGACGCATCAGATGAGAAAAGAAAGTTTTCAATTAAGCGCCCTCGCACGTCACAACGAGAATCGCCCCACAGGCTGCTATGGGCATTTAGATCTCCAACAACGATATATGGCTGGGGAAGTTCAGCGATAAAGCTTAGAAACTCTGATCTAGAGAGTTCGTAATTCGGAGGGATGTATAGGGAAGTTATAGTGACGAACTTCTGAAAGAGCACCGCTCGGACTGCGACTGCCTCAAGAGGAGTTCGGAGAAGAAACTGCTGACAAGCAACATCTTAGCTCACTATGATTGCGACGCCGCCCGAAGAGGCGAGTGCGTCATCTCGATCTTTTCGGAAAATGGCGTATTTCCTGAGGAAGTTACCTTGTGTTGGTTTGAGGTGTGTCTCCTGAACGCACAGCACCTTTGGATTGTATTTGTGTAGAAGTTCTTTAAGGTCATCGAGGTTGTGCATAAGACCTCTCACGTTCCAGTGTAATATTTGTGTATCCATATTGTTTGTTTTCTTGTGCTGTGTGTCAAGAGGAGTCCAGTTGGCTTACGGAGCCTTTCCAGGCCCCGTAATCCGTGTTTTGTCTTTCTTGGAGCGGTCGCGAGATTCGCGCCGCTCAGGAGGCGCTGGGTGCGCCGGCTGACTTGTAGTTGTGTCCATCGACTCCTGAGAGCCGCTGGACTTCCGCTCATTCGAGCGGGGTGTTTTCAGGGTAGGCCTTGCCTCAGAAAGCAGGGCCTTGGAGGCCACCAACCTAGAGGTCGATGGGCTCTCCTTAAGAGATGGCGCAGCAGCACTGGCTGCTGTCGCCTGGGGGGCTGGTGGCACAGCCGCGGCCACACTCTTTGTGGGCCGGGCTGATGCCGGAGTCTGCTGCGGCGTTGCCCCCTTACGCGCCGCATCAGCATACCCTGCGATATGTAGGAAGGAAATGCGCTTTCGCGCTTCCTGAAAGGAAATGTTTTCTTTGAACTTTAACGTAATTATTTCTTTTTCCCTCTTCCAGGAAGGAGATGAGCGGGAGTATGCAGGGTGATCACCGTCGCAGTTTGCGCAGTGTAGTGTCTCAGTACAATTGTCAGCAGGATGATCGTGCGACGCACACTTTGCACATGTGGTACGGCCCCGGCAGCTTTGAGAGCCGTGACCAAATCGCTGGCACCTAAAGCAGCGGCGAGGGTTTGGAATGTAGGGCCTAAGTTTGATTTTCAGATAGCCTGTTTCAATATATTCTGGTAAGGTACTTGTGCAAAACGTCAAAATTAGGTGTTTAGTGGGGATCTCTTTGTCATCCCGCCTGATCTTAATTCTTTGGACATTTGTCACATGCTGTTCCTTCCAGCCCTCAAGGAGCTCGGTTTCACTCAAGTCAAGGAAATCTTGTTCTGATATAACTCCGCGTGAACTGTTCAGAGATCGGTGGGGGTTCATCGAGACAGGGGTATTACCAATTTCAGCAAGTCCGGACAGTTTCTCGAACTGATTCTTGTCATTAAGTTCTATCAATAGATCACCGCTGGCCATTTTTGTGACCTTATAGCCGGGACCTAGTTTCTCAGTAAGGCATTTCGCAACGACAAATCGTGATAGTGTTCTTGCAGTTTTATCACTGTTTTGACAACTTAGCACGTGGTACTTCGGGTATATTTCTTTGGTCTGGACAAAAAGCTTCAGAGAGTCATCGGTGCGCCCTCTCTTGGAAAGAGGGCGATCGGGGAGTCGGGGGAATGACGAAAAAGCCATAAAGGGAACAATAATTTCGGTAGCTATGCCAGCCACCCACCACCGAGCCCAACATGGGGACGCTACGAAACCCGAAGGCAACGAAGACGCCAGCTGTACAAAGCCACTATAACCTAATATAATAGACCCAAGGCTGGATAAACTACACCAGGTTAACCCTTGCTGCCTGGAAAATTGGAAGTAAAACGAAGTGAAGAGGAGACAGGAGAGATGGAAAGTGAGAGAGAAAGACGAAGGTTGGAGGGAGAGAGAGACAGGAAAAGGCAACTACCGATTTCCCCAGGGTGGGTCAGTCCGGGGGTGCCGTCTACGTGAAGCCGAGGCCAAAGAGGTGTGTTGCCTCCGCCGGGGGGCCATAAAGGTCCAAACACCCGGCTTCGGCTCAACCTCCAGGATCCCCTTTTCCCCGGACACGGCTAAGCCGCGCACGGTTAGACGCGGGAGGGTCCAACCCCCATGTGCTCGGGTCCGTGGTGTCGCAACACACCAAACGCCTGCTGACGCAGACGCCCCTGCGGGGCCCCTTTAAATTCCCTTGCGTCCTTCTCAAACATAATTTTCAATCATTGGTGGGTCTTCTAAGTCTCTAAAGTGCGTTTCTGTAACCGCATACACACGCATATGGTCTCTATTTAGCTGCTCCTCAATCTCTAACCATCTTTCCTTTCTTCTGCCACCCTGCATGTTTATGTATCCTATTGCTCTCTTCTTTCTCCTCTTCCTCGTATTTCTCTTATTGACGGTGATGCTATTCTGAGGTTCTCCTAGGGGACCTTCTTCTGCATTACTACCTACACTGGCCTCCTGAGTGGCCGTGCCCCCCCCCCCCCCAATAAAAGAATAATCAACTGCACGACAAGGAAGTTGGCAGCACAATTCTCGTCCAAGCCTGTGATCGAAGCGGATTTCATCGCGTTGAACACCATCATACCTTCTCACTTCCCTGTTGACTTCCACAACCTCAAAACCTTTCCCTCGGCTCATCCTCCATATCGCCTCATTAGTGGCCACAACCGCTCTTTTTGCGGATGCGCGGAGACGAGATCCATCTGATGATAATGCAAGGAACCCAGCGGCGCGCGCAGTGCGCTGCTGGTTTTCTTGAACCATCAAGAGATGGCTCTCGCCTCCGCGCAAGGAGAAAACTTCCAGTGCCACAGAGAAAGGAAAACACTGAGGAGGGGCCCTGACGTCACTCTTTGTGAAGGCAAGTGACGCCGGAAGTTGGCGTTAATCCACCATTTTCAAAGGTAGCGACAATTACACGTGCGCCCTCTCGAGGGGTCCGAGGAGCAGCGCTAGCAGACGATGCGCCGCCCGCTCCCGTGCATTCCGCGGACGCCTGAAACTGCACTCAGTGCGCGCTTGAAGTGGTTAATTATGAACATTTCTGGCCTAATCTGCTCAGGAAACTTCAAACGACAGTGACAATAATTTGAACAAGCCCGGAGCACGTTAAATGTTGAAATAAAACGCGTTCGTTTCCGAAGCATCTCATTCTTCTCAACAGCTTTCCACAGCGGCGATCATACAGGGTGTTTTTATTTTATTCGTTGTTTGCAGTTTTTGAAATTCAGCGTAATTTGAAGTAGAGATTATATTTGGGTCAGCTGATAGTGCATGCTTTATAGTTCGCAAAAAGAGGCAGGTTGTGAGCTTACTGCAAATTCCAAAAAATGTAATTGCACACCGAGCGCTCCAATAGCGCGCAGTGCATATTATACCCTATTATCAGTTTTATTGCGTTATTCAGTCTTCGGTAGTATTCCCACGGTTGCACGGTCTTTTTAACCTAAGGTTGTTTCGTTTATAAAGTACTCTAATAGCTTTACTTAGGAGAAAGTTGCACTACATTTGTAGATTATCAGCAACCTGAGTACCTTCCAAGAGCTAGGAAATATAGCATGCCTAATAGTGTCTATGAGGCACCGACATTAATTTCTGTCTGTTTTTAAAGAAATGCAATTATTCCAAGCCTTCGCCATTTCACTACCCCAACCACCTCCATACCCATGTACCTTTGCAAGACATGCAGATATAAAGGTATGTTTGCAATGTTCGCCAATGCACTTGCAAATAAATTTGGGGTATTTCTACACCTATAGGCTCTAAAAGCAGACTACAGCCAGAAAAGCTGAGTTAGGTGCTTTGTTTTTGTAGAGATGCAGGAGAATGAAGAAAAACATTCAATAATTGGCTTTTATTGCGCAAATGGAGAACAAACTTTTTCTTTGAAAGGCAAGCGCTGATTTGAAGCATGTCCTGTAGTAGAATACCATTAAAGAAAAAATTTAATTAAGTTATGGGGTTTTACGTGCCAAAACCAGTTCTGATTATGAGGCACGCCGTAGTGGGGGACTCCGGAAATTTGGACAACCTGGGGTTCTTTAACGTGCACCTAAATCCAAGTACACGGGTGTTTTCGCATTTCGCCCCCATCGAAATGCGGCCGCCGTGGCCGGGATTCGATCCCGCGACCTCGTGCTCAGTAGCCCAACACCATAGCCACTGAACCATTAAAGAACAGGACTTAGCGAATAGCACCCATGTCCACAGCGTCCCGTCGCACTCCACTGACCAACACAAACATAAAAATAGCTGGTTGATGTTCGGCTATATCAAGGAAGCCCAAGGCATAAAAATGCCTAAGCCTATAATTTCTTATGGCCACTGGCGCAATGACGCATAGCATGGAACCTAAGTGCACGCACGAGTAAAAAGCACAGGAAATTGCGCTTCCTTCTCGAAAGGGAAAAGAGCGCGAAAAAACACGACAAGAAGACAAGAAGGGGGACACGCACACCAGCGCTGAGTGACGACTGACTCCTTTATTCCTTTCTGTGTTCCTTTCTGAATAAAGAATTCAGTCGTCAGTCAGCGCTGGTGTGTGTCCCCCTTCTTGTCTTCGCTTGTCGTGTTTTTTCGCGCTGTTTTCCTTTTCGAGTATGTAACGACTAGCCCAAGCCTCCACGGTCTTGCAATTTACCTCTTCCTTCTGCTGAGATTGTTCTTACCGCGAGGAATGGAAAATAACTTTTTTCCGTTCTCCGCACGGTTGCGGCAACCGAAGGCACAGCAGCCCGGCATACTAGCATCTCACGCTGCAAACGTTGATTTCAAACACGTAATTCTTGCGTCCGCTCAAGCATCAGGTACACGGGCATTTCTAGTTTACAACAACAATGCAACAGAGGCGCGCAAAGTGCTTTCTGCTTACCAAAATCGTCCAAATTCACGTTCGAAAACAAAGAACGCGCGTACATTCCGCCGGCACAGCGACCACTGCTGGACCCTTTGGGCGAGGCGCGAAGGCGAAAATGTCACGTGTCGCCAACCGGCCTATCGCAGGGCGCGGCGGCCGGATCAAAACCTTTCGATACCTTTGAAAAATTGAGGAGCCTTAATCTTGTCGTGGCAGATTCTCCTCTCTTGTTTAAATTTCTGGCGAAACCACGCCGCGCTGCGCACAACCGGGCCGCGCGTGCACCGCAGCGATTATAAACCGAAAGATGTAATCGCGATGTGTCATCGCATTACCGTTATCGACCGTGGGGTTGAATTCGCTGCTTTTATCGGCTTTTATGAAAATACAGATGCTTTATGAGCCCAGCCAACTGAACTGTTCTCACCAACAGCAGGTACCGGCCGCTGCCCAGTTCTGGCTTGCGTGAATTGTTCATTTCTTGCTCCTCCTGCACTTCGCAATTTCACTTCCACTTGTACATGTCATGAACGCCTTTCAAGTAGTTTTGTGCAGTACAAATTTTAAGTGCGAATACACTTCTTAAGCGACCCCGAAAACTCCGCCGGCATCCGCGCTCCTCCTCCTCCTCTCCCCTAGCAACGGCGCGAGGAGCGGAGAGGAGCGTCTGTAGCAACGGCGCAGCGACGTCACGCCCCACGTGACTGCGCGCGCTCCGCCCTCTGCTCCGTGGCTGCGCGCGCCCCGCGCCGGCTCCGCACCGCTCTCCGCGCCGTGACGTCACGGCGCGTTGTACAGCTGGCGTCTCCGCGCCGTGGCTGCGCGCGCCGCGCTGGCTCCACGCACCCTCTCCGCGCCGTGACGTCACGGCGCCATGCAGCTGGTGTGCCTCTCCCCCCGTTAGGTTTGCACTCACCCTCGGCCGCCGCCTCTCCCCTCGCGCTGACAGCTCCCTCCTCGCCCGGTAGCGCATTTACATTCGCGCGCCCGTACAGCCGGATGACTGCAGCGCACCCGCGCGGCACTAACGGGAACTACGCATCTAGGTGCTTTTCGGTCCTAGGGGTCGCGCGTACCTATGTGCGTCGAGCCCCCTAGTCCCCGCTCGCCGCGGGAACGCCTCCGCTGGTCCAGGCTCGGCAACTCTACGCAAGCAGGGTGGCGTGCACACTGCTGGAATCGATGTCTATCCTGCATTGTTTGAGATAAAACGAAGCGATGCAAGGTGGAACAACGCGTTTGCGCGATTGGAGCTGTGCGTGCACAAACAGCGCGACGACGACCACGTTGAGAAGACGATCGTTTTCTAGTGCGGCCGTGGCGAGCCGACTGTTGGGTTCTAGTGCAGGTACTGAACGAGCATTAACTAGAGAAACACGGGATTTTGACGCGATTAGCGACAGTGTATACAACCGTACGGGCTTACGTTAGTGTCATGTGGTCAATGTTAAAACGACGATGGCATTTGTGCGCTGGCGAAGTGTTAAAACGTGATTACATTTGGCCGATCATGAAGTCGGAGGGAAGTATGCATGTGATCGTGGACGAATGGTAGAGCATCAAGCTCGTAGTCATACCTGAAAGAACTGATTATGCCACAGTGCTAGAGCCTAATTTCTTGCCATTAGTAAGCAGGCAAGAAGACTACATTGCCGCTCTGCTCCTGTCGCGACTGTTTAGTCAATTAGTTTTAGTAGTGCCGTGTTACGGTGTGGTAAGTGCGGTAACGTACCGCGATGACCGAATACGTTTGAGCTGTGTGTGCTCGGCTCTGCTCCTGTCGCGACTGTTTAGTCAATTAGTTTTAGTAGTGCCGTGTTACGGTGTGGTAAGTGCGGTAACGTACCGCGATGACCGAATACGTTTGAGCTGTGTGTGCTCGGCTCTGCTCCTGTCGCGACTGTTTAGTCAATTAGTTTTAGTAGTGCCGTGTTACGGTGTGGTAAGTGCGGTAACGTACCGCGATGACCGAATACGTTTGAGCTGTGTGTGCTCGGCTCTGCTCCTGTCGCGACTGTTTAGTCAATTAGTTTTAGTAGTGCCGTGTTACGGTGTGGTAAGTGCGGTAACGTACCGCGATGACCGAATACGTTTGAGCTGTGTGTGCTCGGCTCTGCTCCTGTCGCGACTGTTTAGTCAATTAGTTTTAGTAGTGCCGTGTTACGGTGTGGTAAGTGCGGGTAACGTACCGCGATGACCGAATACGTTTGAGCTGTGTGTGCTCGGCTCTGCTCCTGTCGCGACTGTTTAGTCAATTAGTTTTAGTAGTGCCGTGTTACGGTGTGGTAAGTGCGGTAACGTACCGCGATGACCGAATACGTTTGAGCTGTGTGTGCTCGGCTCTGCTCCTGTCGCGACTGTTTAGTCAATTAGTTTTAGTAGTGCCGTGTTACGGTGTGGTAAGTGCGGTAACGTACCGCGATGACCGAATACGTTTGAGCTGTGTGTGCTCGGCTCTGCTCCTGTCGCGACTGTTTAGTCAATTAGTTTTAGTAGTGCCGTGTTACGGTGTGGTAAGTGCGGTAACGTACCGCGATGACCGAATACGTTTGAGCTGTGTGTGCTCGGCTCTGCTCCTGTCGCGACTGTTTAGTCAATTAGTTTTAGTAGTGCCGTGTTACGGTGTGGTAAGTGCGATAACGTACCGCGATGACCGAATACGTTTGAGCTGTGTGTGCTCGGCTCTGCTCCTGTCGCGACTGTTTAGTCAATTAGTTTTAGTAGTGCCGTGTTACGGTGTGGCAAGTGCGGTAACGTACCGCGATGACCGAATACGTTTGAGCTGCGTGTGTGCTCGATGCGTACGGCAACTTGATAACGATGACAGCGGTTAACCTTCAGGCCTTGCGTATAAAAAATAGGACTGTTTTAAATTGCACCGCTGCCGACACTTTACACCAGCAGATAAGTGGAATATAATTAGTTACTGCGCCCCCTCTAAGTAAAATCTTCGTCACTAGATGACGCCACCAACCCGAAGTGTTTTTTTTTTTTTCACACTTGCTGCTACTTCGCCACGTTGCAGAAGGTGAATTAAATTTAACTCGTCTCTTGGTGCTACCATGGTGAAAAACGCAAGCGAGACGCGGACATGCATGGCGTGGGCTCTGTGGCCGACGCCACTTGCTCGCTATGTTTAGGCTTGGTCCGGCTCGGCTTGCAAAACATGGTGCGCACCTTACCGTATGCGGTAACGTATGGTAAAACTAAAAGGGGAAAGAAATTGAGATCCAAGCTAAGTGACAAATTGTGGCCAGTCAGATTTCAACACCATTAACTCAATGCGTCATTCTGACGGACCACGGCGCGCTCCGTGGAGCCATGCAGAAGCTGGGGAGGCGACGGCGCTAGGGCGCAGGGACTCACAGAGCTAGGGGCGTTTGCGGAAACGCGTCGCCAGCAAGTACCTAGATCTGTAATTCCCTTTAGCGCCGCGCGGGCGCGCTGCAATCGACCGGCTGCACGGGCGTGCGAATGTAAATGCGGCGCCCGGTAACTGCCCTTCGTGTGCGTACTCTCCCCACCGCTCACCCCCTCTCCGACCGCCTGGCGTGTTTCGCTCCGCCGTCACGTGTTGTGTGTGTGGCGCCGGCGCGTCAGTCGTGCTCTCTCGCTGCCGTCTCCTTCGCTCGGCTCTGCAGTTTAGTCGCGCGCGCCCCCTCATAGCATCACCCCGTGCTTCGCACTACCTCATACTCCCCTTCGGGGAAATGCGGGTTTTTTGTTTAGTTTCAAGAAGATTAACTTGACCTGTGTGCTTCCGTGAATGGTGCGCCGTTGCATGATTGCAGCGCTTTGAGCACTACTGTAAAGTCAACGTGCACATCTAGGTCGTGAAACACTACAGGTGGGTAAGCAGACATTGAGAACGCCGATGTCGAGGTCAGCAAAATGGAGCACATATTCCGCGTAAAACTCCATCGGCACACCTGTGCAGGTGTGTATGACCTTCGAAAGCGGTCTCCTCAACCGAACTCGTGCTGTCACGAATACTGCGAGAAACAAGTAACAGTTGAGCAACATGCGTTCTACGTTATCATCGTTACTTTCGTTACTTATTGTCACCCGCTATCAAAAGCAGGAATACTGCACGACTGCCACTGACCTGCAAGGCGTTCATTGTACACATTCTGAAACACCGTGGTTTCGGTCTAAAATGGCACGTTGGTATGATTCCGCCGCAGAGGGCAAAATTTGGCGCAGATATTCCTTAGTCCGTGGCCATTGCCGTGGCGCGGTACATTGCGTACAGCGTTGCATGCGCGTTCATCTCACGCGTTTGAGTTCCTTCAGTCCCACCTGGTCACAGCAACATCCGCGAGAGCACCGTCCAGATAAAAAAGTTGTCGCAGTTTCATCTCGGTCGTAGACGCGCGCGGAACGCTGATTAGCGCTGCATCCGTTTGCACTAAGCACGCAAACGAGGCGGAGGAAACCGCGATAGCCTTGGCGCTTAACGCTGCCAAAGGCCCAACGACTGTTTTCTCCGACTCACGCACTGCCGTCAGGGCCTTCTCGTCAGCCCTAGTGTCTAAGCACACGGCTAGCCTAGTCAAAAAATCTCTTGAAAACACTGCGGATAACGAGACAGGAGGTCACCACATCGTCTGGTTCCCGGCCCACGTTAAAGGCGTAGTTAATCAAGCGGGATGCAACCCCAACGAGCAGGCCCACTGCCTAGCGCGTGAATTCACGAACCGCGCCCGGGCTAGCGGTCCAGCTCTCTCACAGGATTGCTCCCCTAAAGACCCTCTTATCACCTTTAACGAGATCACATCCCACTACAGACTGAGGAGAAGGAAATTCCCTCCCCCTCACCCAAAATTAAACAGGGCTCAGTGTGTCACGTTCAGGCTCTTACAGACGAGATCGTACCTCACCCCCAGAGCGCTCAATCGGATAGATTCTAACTTCCCGCAATCGTGCTCCAAATGTGGGCACGACTTCTGCTCTTTCGATCATATGCTCTGGCTGTGCCCGTCCAACGCGGGCTCTGATCTTCACGACAAGTCCAAGTGGGACGCCCTACTGCAAAGCGCGGACTTTACGCATCAACGACAGGCCGTCCAGAGGGCCCGCGACGTCGCCGAGAGTCACCAGCTCCCGGTTCCGTCATGGGCGGAGCCACCAACTTGATTGGGGTGCCTTCGGCTCCCCCAATCTTTTTCCTCAGGACCTTTTAATAAAGTTCTTGTCAACTGTCAACTGTCGCAGTTTCACCTGAAAGGCGAAGCATCAATTGCGATAGCAAATTTGAAGAGAGCTATACGGAATAATGAGAGCAGCTTTATCATATGTATAAACTTGGACATGCAGCAGCACCAGCAACACGCAGAACTGTTGTCGACGCCGTCGGCGTTTTGCCCGCGTTCGCTCAAATTGCGTACGGCGTTGGTGACTGTTGCAGGAGCCTCTGATATAAATAGGCACTTGGTGCCGCAGCTAAACGTCGCCTCCCTTCCCTACCCCTCCCCCCCACGGCCTTTCGTGCGTCGGAAGAAGGCACGTTTGCTCTACATATATGGTGATTGTAGAGGAGGAAAGAGACGCCTACTTCTGCAGCCCTTAAGGGAGCCCAGCGCAGAACGCGCGTTTGTTCTCCGCCGTGCGTTCACTCCCCGTGAAAGCGCGCGTCCCTCGCCCCCTTTCACTCGCACATACACCGTTCGGCGCGCGGCGACGATTTCATCTCCATTGACGTCATACGGAACCTCACGGCGACGGCGACGGCAGAAATCTGCTTTTGAGTGTCCATATAATTGCTATCGCAATAAAACGGCGGAACAAAATACAGACTAACGCAAACCTGCCCACACGACGCCATTGCCACGGTACGAAACCTACGGCGCAACACGTGTGAGCGCACACACCATAACAAAGCCGCTATCGTGCCACGACAACATGGCCGCTACAGAGCAAAATTCGTGAAACAAATAAAGAAAAATACCATGATACGTCAACATGACTACGTCACTTCCTCCACACTGGAGGGGTAGGGCCTCTCCTCAGTTTTTTTTTTCTGCCTCCACGGAAGCGACAGCAGCAGGGACCTGGCACGCAGCAGCAAGACCAAAGCTAGGTGAGCTGGGCAGACAAGGTCTCCCCGCCCGCCCAACAACAACTGGATACTGGCAGATCCACCCTGGAGCAACAATTATCTCAAATTCAGGCAACGCGAGCTCAGGTACTACAGGAGAATCTTAGAGCTAAAATAGCACAGCTAGAAACAGAAAAGACACGAGATCGGAGCCGCGCTCCACCCGTCAGCGGTAGAGCAGTCACGGCCAACCCCACACCTATGCAGGTAAGCGCTCCGGCACCGGCCCCACCATAGAAGCGGAAGGCGGAAGAACAGCACCAGGCTAAGGACGAACCAATATTGAGTCTAGGATACCTAATGAAGAAACAGGTTGAAATCCTCAATACGCAGATGGAACGACTAGGACAACGCATGGAACAATCGAAAACAGAATGGGAAGATTCGAAATTCCAATCTTCCCATTCTGTTTGAGTTCTCAGTTCTCGCATTAGAGAACATCCTGGCAGAAAATCGGCACGCACCGGTGGGGCCTATAAAGAATATAATTGATTGATTGATTGATTGATTGATTGATTATAGTGATTTATTGGCGCAAGGGCCAGATGTGGCCAAAGAGCGCCAAGGCGATAATAATGGCTTCTCAGTGTACACAAGTAGCGAGTTATAAGCTGTGTATAAAACATTAGATGAGGCGTGGCTGTAAAGGGGCCTAAAAATAGTCGCTGTAAATTGCGTAAAATCTACATGTTATACAGTTATGACAATGATTAATGACATGTACTATGAAAATGAATAATGCATTGAAAAAGAGTGATACGATACTCAAGATATTTCAGATTTAGCAATTGGCAAAAGTACTACTGCTTAAACAGAGCCCTTGAACCACAAGGGCCTGGAGGCAGGTGCTATACTGAACTACTGTCACAGCGGCAACCTCTGGAGAGAGGATGTGCTACGAATTTATTGGGCTTATAGCATGTAGGACAACATCGCTTTGGTTTTAAAAAGTGGATATTTACCAAGAAACATGGAGGGATGGAGTGGGACACAATAGCGGTATGCAAGGGGAAAATGTTTCCTTCTCTCTGTTTCGGCTTCCTGACACTCTAGGAGAACATTGAGGACGGTCAGCCTCTCACCACATCGAGCACATGTTGGAGGCTCGTTACCAGTCCGCCGAAAATTGTGAGTGCCATATGTTTGTTCTATTCTGAGACGACACAAGAGAACATCTGTTCTTCGTGTTTTCGAACTGTAGGGCCAGAAACCTAACTGTGGCTTGATTAAACGGAGCTTAATATTTGCTTCGGCGTCCCAGAAGCGTTGCCAGTGGCTGCACAGTTTCGTTCGCAGAAAAGGCTTGAGATCTGTGGCAGGAATAGTAACGGTAAGATTAGCAGCTTGAGTTGTAATTGATCTGGCCATTTGGTCTGCTAGCTCATTACCCTCGATGCATTTATGACCAGGAACCCAGCATATTGTCACATGTCTATGAGATGAATAAATATTGCACAAGTATGAGTAAAGTTCAATGAAGACAGGATTTATGTGTTTTCTTAAAGGCATTAGTGTCTTTACGACACTTAAGGGGTCAGTGAATATTATTGCCTTCTGTTTTAATTTCTTAATGTGTTTAACAGTAGACAGTACTGCATAGGCTTCTGCAGTAAAGATACTTGTATGAGGGTTCAAAACTTCTGATTCAGAGTAAGAGGGACCAACAGCCGCGTAAGACGCTAGCATGTGATTTTGTCGCGTCGGTGTAGAATACAGAGCAAGAGTACTTCGATTGAGTTCACAGAAATGCATTGCTAATTCAAGTTCAGGAGCGTGCTTTGTGACTTCTACAAAAGATACATCACATTCTATCACCTGACACTCCCAGGGCGGTAATAGCTCACCTGGAGGCATTAGGCGGTGTTCGAGAAGTGGGACATCCATTTCTTCGCTAAGTTCTCTCACGCAGTGGAAAGGCCGTCTCACAGAGGGTCGATTATGGAAAAGTGTAGAACACGTCAAATCCTTAATGGTTTGAGAACACGGATGTTCATGATTAGAGTAGACTTTGAGAAAGTATCTGAAGCTGATGTATGATCTCTGCAGATTATGAGACCATTCATCCGATTCTACATATGGACTTTCAATAAGGCTTGTTCTGAAAGCGGCGGTGGCCAGGCGGATACCTAGATGCTGAACGGGATCTAGCACCTTTAGCGCGCTTGGGGCGGCATAGCGATATATTACAGCCCCGTAATCCAGTTAAGATTCATTAGACATTTCCTGTCGCTGCCCCATGTTGTGTGAGATAGAATCTTCATTGGGTTCATTGTTTTTAGGCATTTTGCTTTGAGATATTTTATGTGCGGAATGAAAGCTTAGAGTCAAGTATAATGCCTAAAATATTGTGTTCTTTGTTCACAGGTATATGCTGTCCATACAGTTCTACACAGGGATCTGTAATCAGGCCTCTCTTTCTTGTGAAAAGAACACAGAAACTTTTGTGGGGGTTAACTTTAAACCCGCTTTCGTCTGCCCACTTGGACACCTTGTCCAAGCCCTGCTGTACCTGCCTCTCGCACACTGCGAGTTTACAGGACTTGAAGCCTATTTGTATGTCGTCTACGTAGATGGAATAAAAAAATGCCGGTGGTAATGAGGCACGGAGTGTGTTCATCTTAACGATAAAGAGTGTGCCGCTGAGCACACCTCCCTGGGATACACCAATCGCGGTAGGTACGATTATACAAATAGCTTCCTATTAGGTTTCGCATATTGCCATGGATGCCCATTCGAGACACGGAAGGTACGATTAGACAAATAGCTTTCTATTAGGTTTAGCATATTGCCATGGATCCCCATTCGAGATAAGTCTCACAAGATGCCGTAACGCCACGTAGTGTCTTAGGCCTTCTCCATATCGAGGAATACTGATATAGGAAAACTGTTTATGTACAAATGCGTCCCACATATTTCCTTCAATGCGCACAATATGGTCAGTTGTGGATCGCCCTTCTCTAAAGCCACACTGATAGGGATCAAGCATTTTGTTCAGTTCAAGGAAATGTATGAGTCGTCGATTAACCATTTTTTCAAATAGCTTACAGAGGCAACTTGTGAGAGCTATCGGACGGTAATTTGCCGCCGAGGAAGGCTCTTTGCCCTGCTTCAATACAGGGATCACAATCGCTTCTTTCCATGTGGATGGGAGATATCCGGCTGTCCAAATAGTGTTGAGAAGTGCGACGTAGTGTCAGTTGTGTATCAGTGTGTACGTTCTTAACCATGTCCTTCATGACTCTGTCAGATCCCGGTGCAGAGTTCTTACATACGATCAAGGCAGCTCTCAACTCGGCAATACTGAAAGGGCGGTTATACGGTTCGTTCTGTCGGTATTGGCGTACGAATGGCTTGCGTTCTTCTATCTGTTTGTATTTAAGAAATCATTCTGAATAATGGATTAAGCTTGACACACGCTCAAAGTGCTCTCCAAGAGAGTCTGCCTTGTCCTGCAAGGTATTCCCTTGGTCATTCACCAGAGGCAACGGATGGATTTGTTGCCCCTTTAGCTTTCTTAAGCCGTTCCATTTGCCTCCTGTGTGTATGAGTTTATACCCGAGAGAAATCTCATCCAGCTTTCTCTCTTTGCCTGACGTCGTGTCCGCCTTCCCTGCGATTTAATTTGTTTAAATTGAATTTGAATTTCTGCATTTGGCGATCTAAACAATATGCGCCATGCCTTGTTTTGCCTTTTTCGCGCCTATCTACAATCTTCGTTCCACCAGGGAACACGTCTTTTGAGTGAACCACCATTCGTTTGTGAGGTAGTCTTTTCAGCAGCATCAATAATAAAAGCGCTAAAATATTTATTTATATTTGTTTACAATGCCTCAAATACCTCTGTTGAAGGGGCTTTACATGAGGGGTGGGCGAACATTCGAATTAGCAGGAACACAATTTGGTATGTAACACGGCAAGCAAAGACAGGCATGCATCTCGATAAATACAATAGGACATCGACATAAACATGGGAAAGATAATGCTGCAGGTAATACAAGCAGTTGACACAATCAGGTAAATGATTCAATGGCAGACTTAAAACGAGCAGGATCAGCATGAACAATGGCGCTGACTGGAAGGTTGTTCCAGTCTACGGCTGTTTCAGAAAAGAAGGAATGAAGATGAGCAGTTGTCCGAGCATGTGGTGGATAAACTGCTTTATGGTGGCTGATACGGCTTGAAAGACGGTGTGCTGGTCTGATAAGGGTGTTGTCGGGAGGGAGGGTATGGTAGAGTTTATGATAAACGCAAAGTCTGAAGGTTTTGCGACGTCTATGTAGTTGGGAAGATTAGCTTTTGATTTTAGCTGAGTGACACTTGTATGGTATGATGATGATGATGATGATGATCTATTGGCATCCCCTTTGAAACGGGGCGGCGAAAAATAGTCACCTAGCCTGCTTGATTTAATCAGGTATACTATACATGTTCTTTATCTTGCATTTTTGTATACCTATCATTATTTTTCTTTTTCAAAAATTTACCTTGTACCGCTGCCTATGATTTTAAGAGATCAGGTCGCATCCATCTTTTCCCTACTTTTTTTCCACCAGTACTCTAATCGTCTCTTGCTGATCTCTACGGCTGATCTGTTTGTTTCCTTCCACTTTAAACCCAAGCGCTTCTGGGAGTTGCACGTTACCTACGGTTCTCGCTGGGTGGATCCCGTCGCATTCCATTAGGATGTGCTGAGTGGTCTCTGGATCTTTACTGCAGCATACACATGTCTCATCTAATTCCGAATATTTGTTCCGATATGTTTTCGTCCTTAGGCAACCGGCTCGAGCCTCAAATAGCAAGGCACTGCCCTTTGTGTTATCGTACAGATTTTCCCTTCTAATTTCTTTCTTCTCATTCTTGTAAATCTCCATTGTCCTTTTCGTTTCCATTCTTTGCATCCAATTCACGGTCTCTATTTCTCTCACTTTCTTTCTGATGACCCCTGGTTGTCTATTTACAGTTTCGATTATCCTGTACTTGGTTGCCAACTTCCTTGACCTCTTCCTCCATTCTGTGTCCACGCTTTTCATGTAGAGATACTTGTGCACTTTAGCCGCCCATTTATTTTCATCCATGTTCCTGAGCCTTTCTTCAAAACTAATTTTGCTTTGTGCTTCTCTGACTTCAAAAGAGGCCCAACCCATGTCTCCATGCACTGCCTCATTTGTCGTATTACCGTGTGCTCCCAAAGCCAACCGGCCTACTGATCTTTGGTTAACTTCCAAACCCGCCAATATATCCGATTTTAAGCATATAATGGCATTTGCGAATGTTAGCGCTGGCACCATTACTCCTTTCCATATTCCAAGCACCACCTCATACTTATTGTGGCCCCACAGTGCTCTGTGTTTCATTAATGCTGCATTCCGCTTCCCCTTTATTTTCAGATTATCTTGGTGGTTGCTTGAGTAATTCTTTCCTTCGTTTATGTGTACGCCGAGGTACTTATATTGCTTCACTATGGGTATTACTTGCTGTTGAATTGACACCACGAAGTTACTCGTGTGCTCATTAAAGCTCATAATCCCTCATTTCTCTGTGCTAAACTTAAGGCCTAGATTTGTCGCTGCGTTCCCACAGATATTCGCAAGTATCTGTAAATCTTTTTTATTGTCCGCTAGTAGCACAATGTCGTCTGCGTACATCAGTCCAGGGATCTTCTGTTGCACCATTTGTCCATTACGCATGTAGGATAAATCAAAACCTAATTCGCTGTTTTCCAGTCGTCTTTCTATGCCCTTGACGTAAAGCGTGAACAACAATGGTGACAGAGGGCATCCTTGCTTCAATCCTTGGTGAATTCCCACCATTTCATTTCCTTTTCGGCCTTCCCATGCCACTTGTACTTGGTTGTCTCGATATATCTCCCTCAGCAGCTCCACGAAATCGTCATCTATGCCTTCGTATTGAAGAATATCCCACAACAATTCCCTGTCTACGTTGTCATAAGCTCCTTTAATATCTAGAAATGCTATCCATAAAGGTCTTTTCTGAGCTACTGAAATCTCTATGCACTGAGTTAGTACAAACATATTGTCTTCTAAGCGTCTGCCTGGCCTGAACCCATTCTGTAGTTCCCCCAATACACCGTTTTCTTCCACCCACTTCGACAGTTCTAATTTTATGGCTTGCATTGCCATTCTATATATCACCGACGTTACTGTAACTGGCCTGTACGAGCTCGTCTTATCCTTATCTCCTTTGCCTTTGTAGATAAGATTCATCTTGCTTTCACGCCATCCAACGGGAATATTCTTTGTTCTAATCACTTGCTCTATGGCATTAGTCAGCAGTGCCTTGCTTTTTGGACCGAGGTTTTTGATTAGCTGTATTGGGATTTCATCGGGTCCTGCTGCCGTGTTGTTAGGGACATTTTCTGCTGCCTTTTTCCAATAAAAGCTTTCTATGCTGAATTTTGATCTCTCAGGCCTCTCTGTTTTTGTTGTTGCTGGATCTGTTGTCTGAACTACGCTTTTTCTCTTACCGAAGTTATGCCTGATAACGTCTGTGATGTACCGCAGCGCATCATCGCCTTCATAGATGTTACCGTCTTCATCCCTTATAGCCGTTTGCGAGTTTCTAGTTGGAGCTCCGAGTGCTTTTATATGGTTCCAGAATCTTCTTGGGGCGCCTTTGTCTCTTTTGTGAATGTTATGCACCCAACGTTCACTTGCGCATTTAATTTTCTCTTGCACGAGCTCACTCGCAACCCTTTTCTTTTCTCGGTACGTATTCCATCTAAGGAGCACCTCTTCTTCTTGTAATCCCAACTTTTTGGCTTCTCGATGAACCCTAGATGCCTCTTTACGCTCTTCTATAGCTTGTTTAATTTCCTTGTTCCACCACTTACGTGGTTTCCTCTTTCCAATCCAACAATTGTATTGCCGTGTCCGCCTTATTTCATGCTGCATAACCTCCACCAGTTCCTTATATTCCCAGACTGCTGTAGGAAAAGCCTCAATTTTCTTCTCTATGTTGTTTGCGATCTCTGTTATTTGCTCGTCATTCATTTTTAAAAACTCTGAGGCTATTGGTCCATGTTCTGCGCTGGTATCTCTCCCAAACTTTAATGCTAAACGTCTATGATCGCTTCCCAGGCTATTTTTTCCATTTTCGTCTATTATCATTTGGTCCAGTTGTTCGTAGACCATTTCTGAGACTAAGGCGTAGTCGATACATGACTGCCTGTTTCCGCATTGCCACGTTACCTGTCCATGACACTTATTCTCCCTGTTAACTACTATAAGGTTCTGTTCATCACACAAATCCAGCACTAGAGAGCCGTTGTAATCAGTATATCCGTCTAAATCGTCCATGTGCGCGTTCATATCTCCCACTAATATCACCTGGCCCGAGTTACTGAACTCATTAATATCGCTTCTAATGCAATCGACCAATTCCTTATTTTTTTCCTGCTATCACTACCTGTCCACAGGTAAGCTACTCCCAGCCACGTCTTTTTACCTTGCCATGTACCACTAATCCATAAATGCTCTTTACATGTCTCGTTTACCCTTCGCCACTTCAGACCTCGCCTAATTAGTACGCCTACGCCTCCGCCTTTCCTTGACCCGGTCATTCTGTTGCACCCTTCCCATACAAAGTTGTCAATAACAGGCGGCTGCTCCAAATCTCGTAGATGCGTTTCGGTCAAGGCGTACACACTAATCGCTTCATCATTCAGTTGCGTTTGAATTTCCAGCCATTTTTCCTGCTTACGACCACCCTGCATGTTAATGTAGCAAATTTTACCTTCTCTATTCTTATCCTTTCTGCGTCTTTTCCTGACTCCTGGTCGCCTAATTCTGCCCTTTACTGGTGTTTCGCTATGTTCAATACTTAATCCTGCTTCCTGATTGCCTGGGGCCCGCCTAAAAAAGCTACAGCTCGTGCCGCGAATCGATTTCCGACCGGTGTTGCTACACTTTCACTAAAATGTATCCCGTCACGCACAAAAGCGCCTTCGCGGCCTGCTCGGTGCACTTCACGGTTGATGTCAATGACCGTAAAATTCATTGCTTTAGCTAGAGTCCAAATTTCCCTGTTTACTGCAAGAACTGCCCTTTCAATTTTATAACCCTGCCTTTCAACCTCTGACACCGTGCACACCGCGATTTGTACTTCTTTTGAAACATTCCGCAGGTCGGTGACCCCTTTGGCTATTTGCTTTGTGATTCCTGCTCCTCGTCCGTTCAGTACGTCAATCACTCCGCCCATTATCACCACTAGGTGTCTCTCCTCCATTGTGTCCCACATGCGTTCCTTGGCCTTCGCGATCACCTCTCTAATCGGCTTTCCCGGAAGCGCGCTAACCTGGACTCGTTCGTCTGCCCCTACCCTCTCTGCTATCACCGGTTCTACTTTACGCATGTTAGAATCCCCAACAAAGACAACTCGACGCTTTCCTTCCCCCTCACCGCCGAAAGCTGCCCCCGAAGTCACAATGCCCTCCCCTCCTTTCTTATTCTTGCCCTTGGCTTTGTTTTCTTCCCCGGCCGCGTCAGTGGTATCCCCTTCGTGACTATCACTGACGTTTGCGCCACTGCTTACCGGCGTGGCGGGTTCGGCTGTCTCTGCACTCGCATCGGAGCCAGCTCCGTTCGCGGTGCTCGCCTCGATGCGTTCATCATTGCTTTGCAGAATGGTGGCGCTCAGCTGGATTTCTGCGTTAGCTAGCTTTTCTTCTGCCTCCTTCCTCTGCTTCTGCTCGATTTGAAGTTCCTTTTCTAGCTTTCCAACCCGCTTAGCTAACTTATCCTTGTCTTGCTCTAGGCGGTCTAGCCGCGACCCTAGCACACACATCCTACAGATAAAATCTGCACCATTCGCTTCGCGTGCTGATTTAAACCGCGTTTCTTCCAGCGCGTAGGAACGCTCGCCCTCAGAACAACGCACGCGTGGGTCCCCCCTAGTACCAACCATCATCTCGTACTAACAAGGCGTAGATGTGAGTAGTCCGAAAAGCTGAACCTGGCGGCACGATTTCGTACCGAATTGAGGGTCTTGCTAAGGTGTTGTTTATGGGGGTCCCAGATTGCGCATGCACATATATTCTAACTTTGGCCTTAGAAGAATTTGATAGGCTAATAACTTAACGGAGGGTGGGCAAAGTGCGATATTGCGTCGTAGATAGGCAAGGGTACGATTGGCTTTGTTTGTGATGTGCATGACGTGTGATGACCACGTGAGATCGCGGGTGATGTGAAGTCCTAAATATGTGAGGAAATCTACTGAAGAAATGACCTCGCCATTAAGCGTGTACGTATAAGTTTGATATTGGTGTTGTCTATGAAAAGAGATTACAGAAGTTTTCTTAACATTCAGCACCATGAGCCATGTCTGACAGCAATTGTCAACGTTTCTTAGGTCGCGCTGAGGCATTAGTTTATCGGTGGGATTTGTGATGGAACGGTAAATGATACAATCATCTACGAATAGGTGAATGTTTGAAGAAATGCACGCGAGTAGATCATTAATGTAAATTAAGAAAAGTAGCGGGCCAAGTACTGTTCCCAGTGCCACAGCCACAGCATCACCGATACTAAAATTGTTTATAAAATCTCGTGGTAAATAAGATGATTTTTTAAATGCTCCCAGTCAGCTGATTCTAATTTCCATCGAGGAATATTGGGAGGGTTATCACACTGCGTTATTAATTTTAAGGTTACAGGGAAGTGGTCACTTCCAAAAGGATTTTTATTGACATTCCATTCAAGTTCAGGCAGAAGGGAAGCGGATCCAAGTGCAAGATCTATAAATGAATACGAATCGTGTTGGGCGTTGTAATAGGTCGGCTCCTTCTTATTAAAGAGACAGGCACCAGAGGTCAGAAGAAAATGTTCAATTAGTCGACCTCTCACTTCGCATCGGGAGTCTCCCCACAACGTGTAGTGAGCATTAAAATCACCAACGAGTAGGTAGGGTTCTGGCAGTTGATCTATGAGGTTATAAAATCTGTTTTGATGAGATGATAGCTTGGAGGTATATATATATATATATATATATATATATATATATATATATATATATAGAACAAACAGTTACCAGCTTATTGAAAATAACTACCCTAACTGACAATGCCTCAAGCGGTGTTTGTAAGGCTACATGATGACAAGCTACCGACTTGTCTGCAACGATTGCTACACCGCCACACCAGGCATTATCCTCGTCACGGTCTTTTCGGAAGATGGTGTACTGGCGAAGAAAGTTTGTGTGTGTGTGATTCAGATGTGCCTCTTGAACACACAGCAATTTTGGATTATGTGTATGTAGGAGTTCTTTAACGTCATCGAGGTTGTAGAGAAGACCCCTGACATTCCAATTTAGTATTTGTGTATCCATAGTGAAAGTGTTCTGTGCTGTGTGTTTAAGAGGGGAAATCTGTGTTAGCCCACAAGGCCCTTTGCGGGCCCCGTGATGCGGGGTTTGTCTTTTTTGGCGCTCTCCTGAGAGCTGCGCCGATCATTAGGCGTCTGAGACGCCGGTCGGTGCAAAATTGCTGTGCAGTATGTTAGGGTCCGTAGTGACGTAGGACAGCGAAAGTTCACCAGTTTATCTGCGTTCGCGAAGTGTCCGCGATGCATTGCAAAGAAGAGCGTGCTCCCCAGCTACACAATTCATCGCTTATCACCACTTGCCCAGTGAAGGTGCCTTCGTGCGCATGTACGCAGAATTTGAGGGTGTTGTTCATTCCAATGTGCTTGCCGATTGCCTCTGCTGCTGAGCTAACAGCGCAGATGAATATCGTAACGACAGCGCAGCAATCGCATCTTGGCGGGTGAGGGCTCTTGTGTGCAATTAGGAAATTACACTTCGAACGCAGGAAGGTGTTGCAATCGTTTAGTGTGCCGTGCTTGTGATGAAGAAATGCCATCGCACTGTATGTGTTTGGGCTGGCCGCTGATCGTCGATCCTGAACGCACTGCTCACGATCGTCGTCCACCACGGCGCATCGACGCCTTGCAAGCAACTACAGTGATGTGCAGATAATTATTTGCTGTGCGCTACGTCGCCACAATGCCGGCAATGAACCGTGTTGTGGAGCCATCACAGCCCAAAAAGTTATATGCATAAGCCAGCGAAAGTCGACGCTTTTTTTTATAGTGGTGCTCAATACATCACCGATGACAGCGCGTTGTGCGTGCTTTATTTCGCCGGTCAAGATTGTTAATGCCTCTCAGTTCCGCACCACGTCGCTGTTGCCAAAAATTAAGTTGTGCGCGGCCCAACCGTGGTGGGCGCGCAGAAGAGTTGCATGCCTCGCGCGGCGCGTGACCTATGGTTTTGATTGACAGGCGAACTCGTGCCAAACTCGTACATCACGAAACTCCCCTCGAGTTGAACTCGTGAACATGGCGGTGGCAGGAGCCGCCTGTGTCATCGCATCCAACGGCAACACGCGTCAATACGACCATCTGGATCCGTTCACCTACATGACCGACGTAGAGTTTCAGCGTCATTTTTGCCTTTCCAAAACGTCAGTGCGCTGGCTGTGTGACGAGTTAGGCGAAGGCCCTCGTCTGCGGAGACAAAGTTCGTGCGATTGCTTGGGCTCTCTTCTGTTTCTAGCGCTGTTCGTCCACCGCGCCCCCGCCTCAGGCCAGGTCCGGCGTCGTCATCGGCGTACTGGGGCACCTGCGAGCACCTGGGGTTCAACCCGGACCAACCAACCTGCGCAGGCGAATTGGTCACATCATATTGGAAGACTCAGAATGGACGCCGGGCTGCCTTCCGGTGCAACAAGTGTCGAAAGCAGCTGTCGCAGTTAGACGGTACCGCTGCACTGCACGGGCGGAGAGGCGAAGGAAGTTACTTCGCCAGCACGGACCGCCTCGGCCGTCCGAACGTTCCCCTCTCGAGACGGCAAGTGATTTGGCTCACGTACTGCGTGAGCAAAAGCGTTGACGTGTGGCTGTTGAAGGAGATAACCGGCAACTTGTTTCCTCTATCGGAGCACTCCATCGCCGACTGGAGGAACTACCCCCGTGAGGTCGTGAGGGACGATCTGCTGGCGTGACCTCAAATCGGTAGCTTTGGGAATATAGTGCAAATTGACAAGTGCCTTCTTCGCGGCAAGTGAAAGTACATTTGAGGCCGCCTGATGACGCGCGACAATGTTCCGCCGAGCCACCAAAATTACGGCGGTGTTAAAGATCGTGACCAATGAGTCTTCGGCATGGTCTGCGCGACCACAGGGATGCTGCGCCTTTTCAAGGTCGGCCGACGAAAAGTGCGAACGCTAGGCGCCATTATTGGAGCAAATGTTCAACCGGGGACCATTATTCATAGTGACGAATCCCAAATTTAGTGGATGCTAGCGGGGCTATGCCCCAATCTGCATTGGGAGATAGTCAACCACATCGTGAATTTTGTCGACCCCATCACGGGCGTTCACACGCAAAAAAGATAAAGTTATTGTCAAAAAGTGAAGCGCCACCTCGGTCAACGATGGGTACAAGATAACTGCACCGATGCTGGAGTGCCACCTGGGATGGATGTGGTGGCACTCAACTGCCACGTGCGCTGCAAAGACCCTTTCTTGCGTTTGTTAGAAGCCACGGATTGCTCGGGCTACCCAGTATAAAACTCTTTCCTGCGGTTTTAGAAGCCATCGCTCGACGCTTGCCAGTATGAAGGTGCATCGCAAAGTAAAAGAAAATAAAGCGTAGTTTTCTGACCCTCGTATGGGTGTTTTCCAGCATTCCTGAGTGCTTATACCCGTGCGACACGGGCAAAGTAAAGTGCACTTTGAGAGAATGCACTTCAGCGCGCTCAGTGTCATTTTGGCGGCGCGCTGCTACACCATAAAGAAAAATGTTCTTTCAAATTGATGGTCATGGCCATCGAGAGTCAGACGGGAAAGTATATATTGGTAATATAAAGACGTGTGCACGAAAACAGTTTATAATTGTTCGAAACAACACTTACAATCAACCTTTACAAGCGCCGGCAACGACGGCAACTTGACCAGCAACAGTCAAAACGACTCGATCCGCCAAACAACTGCGCAGCCATTATCCGGCGTGGTCGTGGACAGCCCGAGAGCGAGAGTAGTTTTTTGCTGTTCTTGTTTTGTTTTTGTTGTTTTGCGCTGTGACACATTTTGTTAGCTTGTAACGTTAGCAATTTACAACAATGTTATTAAAAATTACTCCTGACTATTCTTTCAATAATACTTTACTTATTTTTTACTCATTGCTAACGAGGCTACACACTACGGCTCCGCGAAATATGTTCGGCGAACGCACTCGCCGGCGAGTGCGCTGTGCAGTGAGCGTCACTAAGCGTTCCCGTGCAGCAGCCTGCGAATGACACCAGCCGCGAAGTGCACTCGCTCAAAGTGAATTTTACTTTGCCCGTGTGGCACGGGTATTAACACGGTAAGCGCGCGGAAAACCACTTATGCACTAGCCGACGCTCTCTTCGTCTCGCAGCTGGGGCAGCTGGGGTGCCTCGCAACCTTTCTTTAGCGCGAGAAACGAGCGATATGTTAAAAGCCCAGTGTGAAAACCAGGTGCACCCCAATCTGTGCTCGCAAATGGGAGCGCAAACACGTAGCGAGCCGCACAAATCCAATCCAGAGGAAAGAGAAGGATAAAAGAGCGATCTGTTAAAAGCCCTAGTGAGAAAACCAAGCGCGCACCAATCGGCCCTCGGAAGTGCTAGCGCAAGCACGTAGCAAGCCGGGCCAATCAAATCCAGAGAAAAAAAGAAAAGAGGAGGGCGAGCGTCCCCTCGGGGTATAACGCGAAACCTATTAAACTACAAGTTAGTCTAATACACATTCAGTGTACATCTTGTAAACTTTAAAATGCTTACAACCAACGTCTATGCGACTAATATTATTGTATTAAATGCATTTATTTTATAACTTGTTTGTGCCTGTAATGTACTCGGTGGAGCGACAAACAAGTGAAACAAGGCAGAACCATGCACCGACCGTATGATCACGTGAGCCCCAGTTTGTCGACCACCCATGTGGCAACGCCCAAGGGATGATAGCCACCCAAAGTGAATCTAGATGAACCAATGAAACTGGAAGCGTGCCGACGGACAAATTTTGTCTTGTTACCATTAGTTCTTTCATCTTGGGGCGTCGCCAGAGCTCGTGAAGATCCCGCGTTTCGCCAAACTTGGCGCATCCTGCATAGCACCCCTGCTGCCGATCGCTCGAATACCTCAAAACCACGATTGCAAACTGTCTGAATTTCCCCAGGAGCCTTTAGTTTAAAAACAACCAGATAGTCGTCGACATATCTAAAACGTTTCACCACTTTTTACTGATCACACAGGGATTTTATGCGCTTGTAACATTGAGGTAAATACAAATCACATCGAAACGGCGCAACACAGGATCCCATCCACTCACCGTTATATTTAAGAAAAGATTCCCCGTTAAATGCGATAAAAGTAGACGAACGATAAGAACTAAGCTTTGCAAGGAATCTCTCAACAGTTAAACCAGTCTATCGCCTCTGTGCTAGAAGGCCTCCTCAAAGAGGTCAAGTCCACAGGCTGAAAAGCAAAAGGCGCCCGGACTCGGCTCAATAAAGAACCGGTTGTTGTGCCTTAAGTACACCACCTGTCGCACCGCTTGAACAGCATGACCGCCAGGTGTGGTGTCCCTGTGCTCTTTTCAGCGCCGAGAAAGCTGGCTCGCATGTGTTGAGCAGAGAACGAACGACGGCACAATGGTCCTGTCTGCACAAAGAAGCACGCTACCCCTTTCGTTGGGTGTAGTACTGGGGTCGCTTACTACATCCCATGTCATGTGGCAAATGCTACATGGGCCAGACCGGTCGTTGCATTAACGACAGATTGAGAGCGCCATGTGCAAGTCCGGACACTAGCGGGATCCAGCCCTTAGCGGACCATTTTAAGCGGTGCCACTGCACACCGATACTTAACAGCACACGTGTTCTAGGCAGGTACAAGGACGGAAAGTGCCGTCTGATTCTTGAAGCCTTTTGAATTAAAAAAGAAAACGATAAATGTGTCAGCACAACTTCTATCGCACTGCCAATCAAAGAACGCGATTAACTGTATCAAAACCTGTCTGCCATGCATCTTTGATAAGTGGCTTCAAGCATGCTTTACAATTCATGTTCCAACGTCTGTTAGCGCATGATCAGTGAATGCCTATATATACCCGCACTTTGTCATGTACTAGGACCAGTTGAAGATCAGTTGAAGGTATTGTCGATCCTACCTGTCTTTGCGTGTTTCCTCTTCTCTTAGATTTTCCTATTTCTTTAAAGCGCTGCTAACGCACAGAATGCTGACAAAAGCACCACATGCAAATCACAGGATCACGTCTAACTAGGCAACCTCAGTGGTAATTAAAGAAAGCTGTCACTAATACATTTTTGTCCAAGATTTTAATTATAAAACAATAAGCAGTTTACTTTATAATTGCATGTCTGTTCACACCCATTTACGCTAATGCGAGTCACTATATTGCACCATCAGTATTTCATAAAGTTACACCTGATCTGTTCATGATAATTTATACACAGTGAGCAGTATGTTCAAGATGGGTCTTACAAGAGAACAGAGGTATCTCGTGCTCCACACTGGCGAATCAATGAAGGGTGCTTTTTATTTCTTTTTAAATTCTTGCCTAGTTCTGCGGTTCAACCGAAAAGGAGAGCACAACTTTGCAAGCATTGCAGGAGTCAAAGATGGAACTTGCTGAAAGACTCGCCTCCGCTCTTTTCGTGTTGGCTGCCACTGTGTTTGGTTGACATGTTGGTTTTGAGTGCTCGTTTCAGTTCTTTATTTCTACTTCTGAAGGAAGGTTGGGAATACTGCAGTAGACTAAGTGAAGCAAGCGTGCTGACAGTTGGTTGCACATGGGTTGATATTGTCGCGGGCGAGACAACAGAGACAGCCAGAAGTCCACGTCTTTATCAGAACCAGACCAAAAGAACACCATTCTCTTCTTCTACCTGCCCCCCAAGAGTGTACGTGCCACACTAGATGGCTCATATGTGTCGGCATGTGCCATTACCCCCTCTCCTAAAGAAGCATCGTCTCGATGCTGCAAATGAGGGTAAAAAATATATATAAAAAATGAGGGTTACAATATAAAATAAAGAAATGTGTCGGAACGCGAAATAACAATCTGGTGCTGTGAAAGAAGGAACAAAAGTAAAAAATAAAAGCACTGGACACAACGAAAACGAACAAAAAAAACAAAAACAAGAAGGACGACGCTAAGTCGTCAATAGTCACTCGACGGTCGAGTCACGGCGCGAAAAATATGGTTTTAGTCTTGTAACCTGAACCATTTCAGTTTGAGGAAGCCGACGGGAGTTTCTAGGGGTGCCTTCTGGGAGAACCTCGTAGGTAACGTCACTGAGTGGCTGTACAATCTTGTAGGGACTAAGTAGCGACGCAGCAACTTTTCTGACCGGCCGCGCTGTCGGATGGGGGTCCACACCCCCACTTCATCGCCAGGATTGTAGGCAACCTCTCGGTGGCGAAGGTTGTAGCGGCGTGCGTCTGCGGTTTGGCGACACTGAATACGGCATCGCGCGAGTTGACGGGCCTCCTCGGCGCGCTGGGCGAACATGGCCGCGTCCGTGTTAAACATTCCCAAGTTGTCGGGAAGGAGCATGGCGTCGAGCATCGTGGTGACTTCTCGACCGTGCACTAAGCGAAAAGGTGTGAAGCCTGTACTTTCTTGAATTGCGGTATTGTACGCAAAAGTGACGTAAGGAAGGATCTCGTCCCAGTTCTTGTGGTCAAGGGCCACTACATTGACAGCATATCCGCGATTGTCTTGTTCAGGCGTTCAGTCAGTCCATTTGTTTGGGGGTGATAAGCCGTAGTTTTGCGATGTGCAGTGCCGCTTAGCCTCAAGACTTCCTATAGCATCTCGGCGGTGAAAGCTGTCCCACGATCAGTAATGATGACCGCTGGCGCTCCGTGGCGGAGGACAATCCTGTGCACGAAAAAATGGGCGATGTCTGTTGCAGTAGCTTTTGGGAGTGCCTTTGTTTCGCAGTACCGTGTTAGGTAATCGGTAGCGACCACAATCCACCGATTGCCGGACGAAGACGTGGGGAATGATCCCAGCAAGTCCATACCAATCTGATGAAATGGCCTCTGCGGTATTGCTATTGGTTGTAGCATCCGCTGGCCTCACAGGTGGAGTCTTACGTCGTTGGCAGTCGCGACATGTGCGAACGTACTGCTTCACAGTCTTTGCGAGACGTGGCCAGTAGTAACAGCGGCGAATGCGTTCCGACGTGCGTGTGTACCCCAGGTGTCCGGACGACGGTTCGTCGTGACAGGCACGTAAAATATCGTCACGAAGCGAGGTCGGCGCAACTTGCAGGTATGTAGCTTGCGTATGGTCAAAGTTCTTATAAAGGACGCCATCTCGGAAACAAAAGGAGGCTAGCGCGCGTGGGAAATTTCGAGGAAGACTTGAAGTGCGCCCTTCCAGGTAGTCAATGAGAGGGCTGAGCTCCAAGTCGTCGCGTTGATGTTGAGCCATATCTGTTACTGATACGGCAGAAAGAAAACTGTCGTCCTCTTCAAGGTCAGCGGAGGCACTTCCGACTGGTGCACGTGAGAGACAGTCAGCGTCGGTGTGTTTGCGTCCTGACTTGTGAACGATGGTGACGTCAAACTCTTGCAGTCGAAGGCTCCATCGCGCTAGGCGACTTGAGGGATCTTTGAGATTCGCAAGCCAGCGAAGCGAATGATGGTCGCTGACTACTCTGAATGGGCGACCGTACAAGTATGGCCGAAACTTTGTTATGGCCCAGACAACGGCTAAGCATTCTTTTTCTATGGCAGAGTAGTTTTTCTCGGCAGCGGATAACGTTCGGCTAGCATAGGCAATCACACGCTCTACGTCATTTTGCCACGGAACCAATACAGCTCCAAGGCCGACGTTGCTGGCGTCTGTGTGCAACTCCGTGTCAGCGTTCTCGTCAAAGTGACCAAGTACAGGTGGGGCCTAAAGAAGGTTGCAGAGGGTATCAAATGCGAGGCGCTGATCCTGACCCCAAACAAACGGGATGCCTTCCTTCGTAAGTTGGTTGAGCGGTTCAGCGATCTTAGAAAAATTTTTGACAAAGCGTCGGTAGTACGCACAGAGCCCCAGAAATCGGCGGAGATCGCGCTTATTTGTTGGCACGGGAAATGCGGCGACGGCGCTCGTTTTCTCGGGGTCTGGGCGGATGCCGGCATGGCTTACAACGTGACCTAGAAACTTCAGTTCTTCGTACCGAAAATGACATTTCTCGGGTTTTAGAGAAAGTCCAGCTGTTCAAATTGCCTGAAGAACTGTCTGAAGGCACTGTACGTGCTGTGCAAATGTGTCCGAAAAGACCACCACGTCGTCGAGGTAAACGAGACACGATTGCCATTTCAGCCCAGAGAGAACCATGTCCATCATTCTTTGAAAAGTAGCTGGCGCTGAGCATAATCCAAAAGTAAGCACCTTGAACTCGTAGAGTCCGTCAGGAGTAATAAAAGCGGTCTTTTCAAGATCACGCGCGTCAACGGAGATTTGCCAGTAGCCACTGCGTAAATCCACGGAAGAAAAGTAGCGAGCGTTGCGTATACGATCCAAGGAGTCATCTATTCGGGGCAGGGGATAAACGTCTTTCTTCGTGATCTTATTTAATTTTCGATAATCCACGCAAAAGCGCAAGGTACCATCTTTCTTTTTTTACTAACACAACCGGCGAAGCCCAGGGACTGATCGATGGCTGGATGACATCATCTTTAAGCATCTGCAGAACTTGGTGACGTATGGCGTCTTGTTCCTTTTGCGATACCCGATAGGCATGTTGTCGAACGGGCCTTTCGGTAGGTTCGGTAATGATACGATGCTGGGCAAGCGGCGTCTGGTTAACCTTCGTCGTTGTAGCGAAACAATCTCGAAAAGAACCGAGTACATCGAGAAGCCTTTCTCGTTGTTCTGATGGTAGGCTCGGGTTCACATCGAGAGTGCTCGCAAACGCCATGGCAGAATGGTCACACGGTGAAAGAGCAGCTAATACTGGCGGACCGTTGACATCGGCAATTTCTGCAAAGTATGCAATCGCGGTGCGTCTTGTGAGATGACGATATTCCTCACTAAAGTTCGTGACCAGCAGGTGAGCCTGTCTGTTTCGAGGCTGAATAACTCCTCTGGCAACGCATATTTGTCGTGCAAGGAGGAAAGACAAATTGGCCTCCGCAATTACAGCGTGAGGAATGTCCTGTTCACATTCTACACCGACAAAGAGGCTGCTGCGAGGAGGCAGAGTCACGGATTCATCGGACACACGCAGCGCGGTCTTCGGTAATTGGGTGATGTCAGTTTCAGAAGGAAAAGGGTCCTCGAACGACACCAGCAACTCACGTAAGTCAATGATTGCGCCGTATTCACAAAGAAAGTCCATTCCAAGGATTATTGGGCGGGAGCACACAGGCAATACGAGGAAAGACCCCGTGAACGTCGACCCACAGATTTGAATACGTGCCGTACACATTCCAGTTGGCATCACAAGATGGCCACCTGCCGTGCGTAACTGGGACCCTTGCCATGGCGTGGTGACCTTCCTCAATTTAGATGCGAGTGCGCCGCTCATAACTGAATAATCGGCACCGGTGTGGACGAGGGCAGTAACAGCATGATTATCAACAACTACGGCGATGTCGGCAGAAATAACCCTAGTACTGTCAGAAAATAAAGAAAAACCGGAACGATCGTCGTCGGGTCCTTGCGTCGAGGGAGGTTCTTGGAATGTTCGTTGTAAAGCGACTTCACCCCCAGAAGTCGCGGTTCCTAGTTTCCCCTGTGGGGACTCGGTGAGCGGTTCCTTAGGGGAGCGTAAGACGACGAGGGCAAGCTAGGTGACACGGACCGGCGAGGGGATGGTGATCGCGATTGGCGGCGCTGAATAGTCGATGGAATTCTCTGGCCCATCAGATAGGCTTCGATTTCGCGAGGACGCTCACCGTAACGTGGGCACCGCGCGCCGGGATGGAAGCCGCGGAGACCCAGCTGGCGATATACTGGCAGTCGCGGTACACGTGACCCACTTCGCCACAGTGGTAGCATAGCGGACGGTTATCCGACGAGCGCCATACACTTGCCTTAGTAGCGCTCTGTCTAGAGTGATCAGGGGGTCGATACGTAGGTACGCTCGGGTACCTTGAGCCGGGTAGCGGATGCGAAGAGGGGTCCGGGAACAGATGTGTGGCCTGGTCCACTGTACGCATGACGGGATCTGTAGATGGTGGTGCAGGAGCCCTCAATGCCGCCGCATATGTTAGCACAGAGACCTCGGGTCTCGGTGGTGCGAGTGGTTGCACCGCCTGTCTGATTTCACTCCGGATGACGTCCGCAAGTGCTGTCATAGGTGGTTGGGGTCCCACTGGTGCCACTGCTTGGAGTTGCCGCAGTTCGTCACGCACAACGCTTCGTATGAAGTCTGCGAGGGCCTGCTTCTCGCTGTCGGACCCAAGAGAGCACGCAGTAGCCGTGATGTCGTGGCGTTCGTACTGTGACGACCGCTGCTGGAGAGTACGCTCCATCGTGGTTGCCTCACTCACGAACTCGGCCACAGTTGTTGGTGGATTGCGTACGAGTCCGGCGAAAAGCTGTTCCTTGACTCCACGCATTAAATGTCGCACCTTCTTTTCCTCGGGCATTGCAGGGTCTGCGCGTCTGAAAAGACGAAGCATGTCCTCGACGAACATCGAGACTCTCTCGTTGGGCCGCTGGTTCCTAGAAGAGATGGCTTGTTCAGCTCTCTCCTTTCTTTCGGCGTTGCGGTACGCATCGCGGAGCTGTCGGCTAAACTCTTGCCATGTCGCAAAGGAACCCTCATGGTTCTCATACCACGTCTTCGCAGAGTCTTCTAGCGCGAAGTAAACTCTCCGCAGCTTGCGAACATCATCCCACTCGTTGATGCTGGCAACGCGATCGAAGTGGTCCAGCCAGTCTTCAACGTCTTCAAAAGTGTCCCCGTGGAACGGTCTGGGTGTCTGTGGCGCATGAAAAACATGCGAGAGAGAATACTGGACATTGTGGGTTTGGGTCGCCTGGTTTGTAGTAGTTGTTGACATTGTTATTTCCTGTCTCGATGACAAGGGAACGAATTCGGGTGGTAGTCCTTGCAGGCGGCGGCTGCTTCTTGCTGTGGGAGCTGTGGCTGTCTGTAAGGTGCTAGGAGTGACGGCGGAAACTTGGGAGCGAAGGTGCATTTACCCAGCACCTCTACCAGTAATGTCGCGGGCGAGACAACAGAGACAGCCAGAAGTCCGCGTCTTTATCAGAACCAGACCAAAAGAACAACGTTCTCTTCTTCTACCTACCCCCCAAGAGTGTACGTGCCACACTAGATGGCTCATATGTGTCGGCATGTGCCAATATGGTACCACGTTATTCACAGATGATGTTTCAATAACACCTTGTGGTCCACTGTAGCACGGAGTCTTTAAAATTCCTTGATGATGGGCGGTCTTCACAACCTTGTAGGGTCCTGTAAAAGGAGACTTTGATCCTTGCAGACCCCTCCGAACAAGCACGTAATCTCCCCCTTGGATGTCCGGAGATTGGACTGAATGTCGGCGGTCGTAATTTCTTTTCATTGCGGTTTTGTATAGAGCCTGTATAGGAGTCTTTGATCCTTGCAGACCCCTCCGAACAAGCACGTAATCTCCCACTTGTATGTCCGGAGATTGGACTGAATGTCGGCGGTCGTAATTTCTTTTCATTGCGGTCTTGTATAGAGCACGTTGATCTTCAGACTTCTTTCGTTCTTGCAGCACCAAAAGATTCGTGATCCCCAACAGGTTGTCTGCGGGAAGCCATTCCGATTTGCCATGGTACGCGAAGTACGGTGTACACACCGTACACGCAAAGACAGGTAGGATCGACAATACCTTCAACTGATCTTCAACTGGTCCTAGTACTGGACCATTGTCCGTGATGATTACTTTGGTGTGTTTGAACATATCTCGATTAAGCAGTGAGATAACGCTCTTCGAATCTTCTTTTCCGGGCTTGCATGCCACCATGCGTGTGCACTCATCAATGGCCAGTAGAAAAGCTTGCGTAGTTCGTACTCCCTCCCCCTTTTTTCTGAACTCCGCGAAGTCAAGGTGTATAGTCTCGAATGGATTTTCTGAATGTTTTTGGATAACCATTGCGCTTCCACGGGGCCTGAACTTCACTTTGCAGAGCTGGCATTGATGGCACGTCTTCACATATTCCGAAATATCTTGTTTCATCGTCTTCCAGTAAAATCTTTGTTTAATCTTCCAGTGGGTCCTCCAAAAACCGTCATGGCCACCGGATTCCGGATAATCATGATACAGGCCTAATATTTTTCCTACACTCGTTGCAGGCACGTGTAGCCTACCATTTTTTAGAGTCATCTCTTCGGTGCCGTCCCACAACATGAGGGTGACATACTTGTCGTCAACTTGGTTCCTAATTAGCAGTCTTGACGAGGCGTCTGCAGCTGGTAATTTTTCTCCTGGCCTGTGAGCGACATCAAAGGAAAACTGTTGTATTTCGCTCACCCATCTCGCCAATCTTCCTTTAGGTTGTAAGAGATTAAGAATGTATGTCAGTGCTTGGTTGTCGGTGAATAGGCTGAAGTGTTTGCCTTCCAGGTACGTCCTGAAATAACGAAAGGCCATTACGACTGCCAATGCTTCTTTTTCCGTCGTTGGGTAGTTAACTTCTGCCTTGGTGAATGTGTATGAATAATAGCCGATCACTTTGAGCTGTCGCTTCGGATGCTCACTCTCATCCCTCTGGTATAGTACAGCGCCAGTACCATAATGGGAAGCGTCGGTGTTTAGCTCGAACGGCTTCGAGAAATCCGGTATTGTCAGCACGGGGTCCGATGATATAATTTTTACAAGCTGCTGACATTTCTCTTCGCATTCATTAGTCCACACAAATGGCGTATCGTTTTGAGTCAGCAACGTTAGACATTTGGTCTTTAGGGCGTATTCTTTTATAAAAGCCCTAAAATGTCCAGCGAGACCCAGGAACACTCGAAGAGAGTGCAAATCGTACGGTTTTGTCAGCTGGGAGATGCGCTTGACGGACTCTTCTTTCGTGCTTTTTGTTTGTCCGTCAAATATTCTCCGTGGGAAGACAACGGTGTTCTTAAAGAATTCGCTCTCCTTCAAGTTAATCTTTAGCCCAGCTTTGCTAAGTGCTTCTAGTACCCGGGATAGATGCGAGCAGTGGTCATCACGAGTCTTCGAATAAATGATGATGTCATCCACATACACGTTGCAAAAAATTCCGGTGAATTGGCTAAGCACGCTGTTCATTATCTTCTGAAACCATGCACCAGAATTTTTCCAACCGAAAGGCAGTCGGTTGTATTCAAAAATATTTAAAGGAGTAACAAATGCCGTGAATGGTTTGTAGTCTTCTTGCAGCGGAATCTGCCAATATCCTTTACAAAGGTCGATGCGGGAAAACCATGTACATCCGCCTGTCTCGTCAATAATATCGTCGATCCTTGGCATCGGGTATGGGAATAAATCAGTCTGACGGTTTACAAGTCTGTAATCAGTGCACATCCTGAAAGTGCCATCATCCTTGGGCACAATTGTAATCGGAGATGCAAAGGTAGATGTTGATGGTCGAATAATTTCAGCATCTAGCAAGCCTTGCAACTCTTCTTTTAGCCATTTCTTTTTTTCATAGGACATCACATAGGGCTTTATTTTAACAGGTGTCGTGTCGCTGAGCTTGAATGGAACTTCAGTTACTTTTGCTGCAGGAGGGTAAACTCCGATGTATATCAGCTCCGGGAACTGTGTCGGTACATCCGAACCTTCTCTGACCAATTTGAGACGTGTTTCAGAGTCTGCACACACATTGAGCAGGGATGTCTCAACCGGAATGTCAACAACGACTTCATCGCGCCATGAGATGTTTATCTTTAATTTCTTCATGTCAGGGCGTGCCAGTATAAAATTAAATGCGGCGTCATGAACAATCAGTGCTTCTACAGTTGTTTTGCTTGTTTTAAACTCCACACACACGCGTGCCCACTTGTCTAGCACTCGAGAACTTCCATCGTAACTGTGTACTTTGACAACCTTTCCACTGAATATTTGATCTTGCGGAATCAGTAGCGAATTAACTATAATAACTGATGCTCCAGTGTCAATTAATACTTCAATCATGTTTCCATTGACGCTCATCTGTGCGTACAGTAGGCCTGCCGCAGACTTCGCCAAGTAGACGCTTTCTTTCGGTGTGTCCAAAGAGAAGGAAAAATCCGGGCTTACCAGTTCTTTTACTCGTTTCGGGTATGGAGTCCTCTCTTTGGCGGAGTCAATTTGAGCACAATTCACTTCAGTGCTTTGGCCATAGGACGCCTGGTCTTCCGGGGATCCGATGGTAGAGCTTCGACTACTGATGTTGCTCTCTTGGTCGTTGGGGACGTCTTTCAGTGTCTGTAGGAGTTCATCCAATGTGGCAGGTTGTCTCATCATGATTAGACGCTGATAATCCTTTGTCATGCCTAGAATAACCAGTGGCACGATTGATGATTCCCGCAGCTCGGGGTCGGCGCGTTGCAGAAGCAAACGTTTCTCGTAAAAGTAGTCGATAACCGATCCTTCTCGCTGCTTGCATGCAATGGCCTTTCCCCAGCATTCTATTGGGTTCAAAGCGAAGTCTCGCAGAAAGCTAGCTCGCCATTCAACCCATGGTACATCTGTGTTGATGGGTACGCGCAATTCGAACCACTTCTTCGCATTTCCTAAAAGGACATGGCGCATATTATAGATGCGGTCACAGTCCGTGGTCCAATTGTTCTGCGAACATGCATATTCATAAAAGTGAAGCCATGTTGACGGGCTTAACGATGTACCATCAAAAGGTTCTGGCTTGATAAGTGCTTTCACCGCCTGCTTTGTTGATAGTAGTGTTGATGACAATAAGGTCAGAAGCTCCCGCTGTCGCTGTGCTTGCTGTTCCTGATTTTTCAAAAGGTGTTGTATGAGATGGTCGGCAGCTTGAGTTTCGCTTTTAACTACCGTTGGTCTACTCGAACTGTCAATCCAGCGTTGGAAGTCAGTCACGCGCATATGCACTCTGACTGAGCCAATGGATTCGAGATTCTCAAGCGATGAATTGGCTCTATCGGCTAAGAAGGCCAAGAAGTCCAGCGTGCTGACCTTTTCAGGTAATTCGACGGCATTGTCTCCATCTTCCTGGTAGTTCTTCACCAGTAGACGACCATCTTCATGTCGGGCGATGGTGAATGACACCCACATGGTTCAAAACTGCGACTGCGCCATAATATAACATTCCGTTTAATCAAACATCATTATTCTGGCCGCCACTTCTACCTCTTCTCTTCTCTTGATCTCCCCTGTGCGCTTCTTCCTTCTCTTTCACGAGCGTTACACGTGATCTTATAAGCGCGCCAATACGTAACACTGTAGGCAACAGTTCCGGATCGCTTGGTTTGTGAGAAGAGCAGCCGCAGCCATCTCCACCAGTGGCCGCATGCACGAAGCTATTTACAGATAGGCAAATTAACCATGTGGTAAAAAAGGCACTTCAAGTCTCTAAGTTGGTGTGGTGCTGTGTTGAGCTTTCAAACTGGCATTGTGCTGCTGGCTAGCTCGTTAGCATGGGGACAAAACTAAACCTTCTTTTTTTTACTGATGTGAGAAAACTATTCGAAGGCAAATTCTCTTTTACCTGCAGCTTATCAATGCCTACCGCTTACTTGTCGAGCTGGGCACGTTCATTCTATTTGCCTGAGCCTACAGCAACCACCGGTACTTATAGACCAAATTTATCCGTTTGGCGTGTTCGGCAATGGCAAGGTCCGTTGCCGGTTTAGCTTTGGCTCTGATGGCAGCGTTTTAATTTGTGAGCTTTTGCGACGGTACCTTCAGCTGCGTACGTGAAGCAGCATTTCTAGCATGTAACTGCTGATGTTGCTATAAGTGATGATCGCCTTGCAGTCGCGTCGAACAGGTAATTTTCTTGTCATAACATGGAATATGGAGGGTGTGCGCAGCTCACTGGCATCCCCATAATGCATGCTGTGTAGCTATTGCCTTGAAGAAATGGATTCATGAGCTGATTGGTGAATATTGTTTTTTTTTTGGCGCAAGGGCCAGAAATGACCACAGAGCGCCATGACCCTTGGTGATGAACGGCAATGAGAATAGTAGAATATGGTGGAAATCGAGTGGCTGTATATTGGCCTAAAATATTCGCTGTAAATGGTTTAAGATTTTCATCTTTTAAAGTACTGTCAATGAAAAGTTAGTCCTATGGTTATAAAAGTACGTTATGATGAATTAGATACTAAAACGTGTTAATTATAACAGCACTAGTCTGTAAGTGACTGCATTGCAGATACAGCCTCCAAGGAGAAGCTGTGCTACAAATAGCCTGGCCAAATTATTTCTATGGTATTCGTTTCTGCTAAGAACTTGAGTACCGATTTAAAACTAAATAGAGGGTCATTGCTTAAACAGAACACTGGTTGGAAAGGTATATTATGAGGGTGTAAGGAAGGGAAGAACTTCCTTGTATGCTCTTCACTGAACGATAACATGAAGGACTGTAGTCTATTGCCAAAGCTAGTGCATGTCGGAGGGTTAGTTCCAGTTAGAAGATACGAGTGAGTGCTGTAGGTGTGTCCAATTCTTAATCTACAGTGCAGTACTTCCTGGTGTCTTGTTGTTTTCTCAGCGATCCAGTTCCGTATTCATATGCTGAGTTCTTTTCATTACGCATGCTTCAGGAGCAAGGCAGCAGCTTTACTAACAACCGCGGGAAGATGGAGTTGCACTTTCTTTTTCAGGTGTCTCGACGCTGCAGTATCAGGTGATTATGATGATGATATTTGGTGTTTCGTGGCGGAAGGGCCAAATGTGGCCAAAGAGCGCCAAGACAATGAAAGATATGTTTGCCATGATCAGTGAGCTCCGATGATAGGATGGGATGTGGCTGTAAAGGGGCCTAAGAACAAATCGCTGTATAGAAGCGTAAAACATATATAATTATGGCAGTGACGTGTTGAATGACCTGTGAGTGGTGAATAGATGAGAAGTGGTCATGGTGCTAAAACTAAACATATAGAGTAGCACGACGCCTACCGTAGGCCTTTGTGGCCAAAGACTACGAGGCACGTGCTTTCTTTAATAAAATACCGCAGCAGAGGCCTCTCCAGAGAGGCCGTGCTACAAGTCACCTGGGCATATAACACGAAAGTTCTGTATATCTTTTAAAAACGCGATGATGGATTGGTATTTAAAACTAGGTTCGTTGCCCAAAAACCTACAAGGATGTAATGGGAGATTTTGCCGTGATGGTAATGGAAAATGTCTTTTCCTCTGAGGCTCCAGTTCAGGGCACTGCAAAAGGACATGAAGTACACTGAGTGGCTCGCCACATTCATCACAGACAGGGGGATCGCCACCGGACAATAAGTATGCGTGTGTACTGTATGTGTGTCCTATCCTGAGTCTGCAAAGTGTAACCTGTGTGCGGCGTGTCTTTGATTCTGGTGGCCAATGAGCGAGATGAGGCTTGATAGTGTGTAATTTGTTGCCCGTTTCTCTGTCCCACAGACGTTGCCAGTAGGCCCTGACCTTTTTCTTAATAAAGGGTTTTAGGTCCATTACAGGGACGGCTATGGGTGAAGTGGCAGCGTCTGTATGAACTGATGTGGCTAGCTTGTCGGCCAACTCATTCCCTTCGATCTCGCGGTGCCCTGGCACCCAGCAGAGCACAATTTGCTGCTTGGATGCATACGCGGTGCAAATGGTGGAATAAAGAGTTATAATTACGGGGTTTATGTGCCTACTTGAAGTGTTTAAACATTTCAACAAGCTCAAAGAGTCAGTCTAAATGACTGCCTTGCGTATGTCTAGCTGTTTGATGTGTTTAACCGCCACCAGGATGGCGTAGGCCTCCGCTGTAAAGATGGTTGTGTTTGGGTGTAGAACTCCCGCAGCAGAAAAGGACGGACCGACCGCCGCGTAAGACACGCCAGCATGTGACTTTGAAGCGTCAGTAAAATATTCTGGACAAGAGTATGTGTGCTGCAATTCGAGGAAGTGCATACGGATATGTGCGACCGGCGTATGCTTTGTGACCTCAATGAAGGACAGATCACAGTCAATCAGCTGCCACTGCCATGGCGGCAGCTCTACAGGAGGGGGCATGACATCGTGCTCATGGAGCGACACAACCATTTCTTCGGCAAGACTTCTTACTCGCAGTGCGTAGGGCTTTCTCACGGAAGGGCGGTTCAGAAAGGTTTGGGCACAGGACAGATCGTTTATAGTTGTGTAGGCAGGGTGTGTATTGTTTGAGTTCACTTTTAGGAAATATACAAAGGATAAGTAAGTTCTCTGTAGATGTAGCGACCATTCATTTGATTCGGCATAAAGGCTTTCTACGGGGCTTGTTCTGAACGCACCCGTAGAGAGGCGGATACCCAGATGGTGGACAGGGTCTAACATCTTCAAGGCGCTCGGCGTCGCGGAGTGATATATAATGGAACCGTAGTCTATACGTGATCGAATGAGGCTCTTATATAGATTCAATAGACATCTTGTGTCACTACCCCACGTAGTGCGAGACAACACTTTCAAGATGCTCATTGTCTTCAGGCACTTGTTTCTTAAATACTTTAGATGTGGGATAAACGTTAACTTCGCGTCCAGAATTAGGCCTAGGAATTTGTGTTCAGTTTTTACAGGTAGACCCTCACCCTGTATCTCGATGTTGGGATCAGGGTGCAGACCTCTCTTTCTGGAGAAGAGGACGCATGCGGACTTTTGTAGGTTAAGCCGAAAACCATTCTCGTCTGCCCACTTAGACAGTTTGTTCAGTCCAAGCTGAACCTGCCGCTCACAGATTGCAAGGTTACATGACGTGAAGCCTATCTGTACATCGTCGACATATACTGAATAAAATATGTTGCGTGGGATGTACAGACGCAGAGAGTTCACTTTTATGATAAAAAGGGTGCAACTAAGGACACCACCCTGTGGTACTCCAGTTTCCTGCACATGTGGTCTTGATAGGGCATTACCCACACGAACACGGAATCTGCGGTTGGACAGATAACTTTCAATGATATTCAGCATAATGCCACGTATTCCAAAGTGTGCGAGGTCTCTTAGTATTCCGAATCGCCACGTGGTGTCATATGCTTTTTCCATATCAAGGAAAACAGACAGGAAGAATTGCTTGTGGACAAAAGCCTCACGAATCTGAACCTCTAGGCGTATCAGATGTTCAGTGGTGGATCGGCCGTCGCGGAATCCACACTGGTATGGGTCAAGCAGCTTGTTTGATTCTAGGAAATGTATAAGACGGCGGTTTATCATCTTCTCAAAGACTTTGCAGATGCAGCTTGTTAGAGCTATGGGCCGATAACTCGATACGGACGATGGATCCTTGCCCTGCTTCAGGATAGGGATTACAATGGCCTCTTTCCAGGCAGAGGGGATCTCGGCGGAGGTCCATATAGAGTTGTACAGGCAGAGAAGGGTTTTCTTTGTTTCAGAGGACAGGTTTTTGAACATTTCGTACAGTATGCGGTCAGAGCCTGGGGCAGATTGGTTGCAACAGGTGAGTGATGCTTGCAGCTCTGCTAGGGAGAAAGGTAGGTTATATGGCTCGTTCCCAGTGCTCTTTCGGTCTAGTTTTTGTTTTTCTATTGCTGCTTTGTATTTTGTAAATGCTGGAGAATAGTGTGATGAACTGGAACATGTTCAAAATGTGCACCCAAATGGTTCGCTTGGTCCTCCAGGCTATCTCCCTGCGTATGTACCAGGGGAGGCGGATGTGTTTGTCGTCCTCTTACTCTATTGACCCTGTTCCAAACCTTGGCCTCATCCGTGTATGAATTTATGCTTGATAAGAATGTTTGCCAGCTGTCTCTCCTGGCTTGTCTGCGCGTTCTCCTACCTTGGGATTTGATTTTCTTGAAATGGACGAGGTTTTCAGCAGTAGGAGAATCGCGAAGCTGCCTCCATGCTTTGTTCTGCTGCCTACGTGCGTTCCGGCATTGTTTATTCCACCACGGAACACGGCGTTTGCTAGAAAGTCCACTTGTTTGGGGAATACACTTAAGAGCTGCATCAACTACGAAATTAGTAAAATATTCGACGGCACCGTCAATTCCGAGCAATGAAATGTCAGCCCACGAGAGCGTACTGGTAAGTGTTTGGAATTTCTTCCAGTCCGCTGCATCGACCTTCCACTGGGGGGCGTGTGGTGGAGATTCGTATTGTCTTGGTGTTCTCAGCAGTATTGGGAAATGGTCGCTCCCATCAGGGTTTTTATAACTTCCCATTCAAGTTCAGGTAGTATGGATGGAGAAGCTATGTTCAGATCTAAGGAGGAGAAGGTTTTATTTTCGAGACAATATTATGTGGCTTCTTTTTTATTTAGCAGACATGCACCGGATGAGAAAAGAAAGTCCTCAATTAGACGGCCTCGTGCATCAATGCGAGACTCGCCCCACAGACCACTGTGCGCATTGAAATCGCCAAGAACAAGATAAGGTTCTGGCAATTCGTCTATAAATGACTGAAATTCATGTTTGTGTAGTTGGTAATGTGGGGGTATGTAAAGCGAGCAAATGGTGATGAGTCTATTTAAGAGAACAAGTCGAACTGCCACTGCTTCGAGGGGCGTTTGTAGCCGCAAACGTTGACATGCTATGCTTTTGTGGATTACGATGGCAACACCGCCTGATGATGCGACGGCATCATCACGATCTTTACGAAACGTAACATACTGTCGGAGAACGTTTGCACGTGTCGATTTTAAGTGAGTTTTCTGTACACACAGCACTTTTGGGTTGTGTTCGTGGAGAAGTTCTTGCACATCATCGAGGTTCCTAAAAAGGCCTCTGACGTTCCATTGTATGATTTGTGTATCCATACTGCAATTTAATAGGTGCTGTGTGTACTAAAAAAACGGAAGTGTTGCCTTAGATTACAGAGCCCTTTCCAGGCCCTGTAACGCGGGATTTCTCCTTTCTGAAGGAACCTCGCCGCTCCTTTGGCGCTTGGTGCGCCGTCGGGATGGGTGTGGTGTCCATTGCCTCTTGTGAGGCGCCGGACACGCGCTCTTGCGAGCGAGAAGTTTCGCGAGAGAGTCTCGCCGCGAAGGACGAGACATTTGTGCCCACCAGCCCGGAGGTCGATGGGGCTGCCTTTGGGCCTGAGCTGCGCCGGGTGTTACCACAGCCAGCAATGGCCGGAGAGGGTGAGGCAGCCTTGACTGCACCCACCATGGGAGCTGCTGGCGGGCCTGCGGGTTCGCTTCGCGTAGCGCAGGCTGCCACCGAGGGCTGTTGTGGTGCCGGCAACCCTAGGGTAACCGGGCCTGTTTGCTGGTTATGTGGAGTAGACTTAGCTACTTCCACCCTGGGGGCAGGAGCCACAAGCGACAGCTCGCTGCGCGCGGGCTGTGCAGGTGGCATTAGCCGCTGCGACGCTGCCCCTTGACGCGCCGCGTCAGCGTAAGTGGTCGTGTGGAATGGTGAGCACCTTTTGCGTGCTTCCCTGAACGATATGTTTTCACGGACTTTCAGTGTTATAATTTCCTTTTCTTTTTTCCAACTTGGACAAGACCGGGAGTACGCTGGATGCTCACCATTGCAATTAACGCAGTGAGGTGTGGCCTCGCAGTTGTCTGAGGCATGACCTTGTACTCCACACTTAGCACAGGTGAGTCGACCACAGCAGTTCTGTGAGCCATGGCCGAATCTTTGACATTGGTAGCATCGCCTAGGATTGGGTATATATGGTCTTACTGCTATCTTTGTGCAGCCTGTTTCAATGCTTTGTGGCAAAGTGCTCAATTCGAAGGTGAGTATGAGGTGTTTCGTGGGAATGTCTTTGTTATCCCGCCTCATAACAATGCGCTGCACATTCGTGACGTTCTGCTCCTTCCATCCATCTAGCAATTCGGTTTCAGATAGGTCGATGAGGTCTGCTTCGGATACTACCCCCCGTACTGTGTTCATGGAACGATGCGGTGAAACAGTAACTGAGACATCACCAAAGGTAACAAGCTTGCTAAGTCTGTTGTGCTGCTCCTTATCACGTAGCTCAAGCAGAAGGTCCCCACTTGGCATTTTGGTGACTTTGTAGCCAGGGCCTAGAGTGTTGGTCAAGGTTTTCGCAACTACAAATGGGGATATGGTTCTCGCTAGTCTTTCAGTTCTTTCACTATGTACTACCTGATATCGTGGGAAAATGTCTTTAGGCCGCGTGAACAAATTCAAAAACTCATCGGTGCGTCCCCTCTTCTCAGGGAGACGATCAAGAAGCCGTGGAAAAGCAGGTGTTCATATATGAGTATAGTGTACTTCGGCAGCAATGGCAGCCACCCACCACGGAGTCCAACAAGGGGACGCTGCAGCACTTAACGTGTAAGGCTGCAGGCGCCAGCCGTACATTGCCGCTATAACCTTATATATAAACCCAAGAGAGGGCACCTACACAAGGTTAACCCGAGCCGCCTATGAAAGTGAGGAAGTAACTGAAGAGAAGATGAGACAGGACAGTAAAGAAAGGAGATAGGAAAGAAAAAAAGGGCAGAGAGGGGGATAGGAAAAGGCGACCAGCCGGTTTCCCCTGGGTGGGTCAGCCCAGGGGGGCCGTCTACGTGAAGCAGAGGCCAAAGAGGTGTGTTGCCTCTGCCGAGGGGCCGTAAAGGTCCAAACACGCGGCTTTGGCTCAACCCCCAGGATCCCCTTTTCCCCGGACACGGCTAAGCCACGCACCGTGACACGTGGGAGGGTCCAACCCTCATGTGCTCGGGTCCGTGGTGTCGCAACACACCAAACGCCTGCTTGCGCAGACGCCCCTGCGGGGGCAGTATCAGGTAATACACAAGGAAGTTCCTCACTAGTATTAGTTTACGAGAGGTGATGTAGCATTGTTTATATTCGTAAACGAAAGTACGGTGCTCGCTGCTAAGTATCAAAATAAACGGTTTTGTTTTGACTTTTTTTTTTCCTTTTTAGCTTGGTACAATAGTTTTGTAGTGCATAGCTGAGCATGTCTTCATCAGCAACTGAACGGCGTTCTATAAGGGTAACCGTGCCTCCAGACATACGCTATAGTCTATTCGTTTACCATAGGAGACATAATTATGACAAAGTGATATAGAAACATACTAAAGAAGAAAAAGAAAGAACACTGTCTCACCCGTTAACCAGCAGCGAACAGCGTACTTGTTTTTCTGTGGCACATATGCTACTGTTACATAATGTCAATAGTAATGCTTTGTTCCCATCACCGCACTAACAGTAAGAAGCTCCTTTGAGAATTACCTGAAGAAATTAGTTGGGCTGCAGCTCTGTCCCTCACATATGCAAAGTGAAAATCGCTTACTTTGTGTATTGCCTAGTTGACTTCTTCAAGGCAGATGCTATGCAGTACACAATGCGAAATGCAGTTCAGTCGCGGGCATCCGTGAAATTCAGTGCCATGATGATAACATTTCCTCTTTCAAGGAACTGAAATGCAATGGTCTCTCACAGCAACATTGGCACAGTCAAGCGAGTCATCCTGCTTTACATACGCATATCAAGGTGCTCCTGCAACAGCTCGGCAATAGTAGTGATGCAGTCATTTTATCTTACTTTCATTTCATCTTATGTCATTTTATCTTATGGGTTATTTTAGCTTCTTATTATCATGCCTTCTAACCTGCGTGTGATTGCAGGCACATATGGATGAACTCACTAGTAGAGCTACACTGCCTTTTACGCCTCTATCTAAAATACTCTACGTGTGCCAGTCTTCCCTGGGGTGTGCTCACTAGTGTTCGCTTCGAAGTATCTGAGGGCGGAGTGTGAATAGAAATTTTAAGGAAAAAGAGAGGTACACAATAAACAAGCAAGCTCTCACCAGACCTCCTGGCTTCTAACGCACTACTCCAAATGTGAAGCGATAGCAAGAAGTAGACAACATTGAAAATTATTCTTGAAAGTGGTGAACACAGTTAAGTTCTCACAACTTTGGAATGTGAGGAGCAATATTGTGTTACAGGTTCATGCTGCGTACACGAAATACTGTAGCACGACAGCCGTTTGACTGTGCAAGTGGTAAACCTGAAATACGACTCGTATGCCGTGCATGTCGCAGGGCCCAATTTCAATAAAGATATCTAGCTCAGAACAAAAATCAAAGCCCCTTCTTAAAGAAAGATGGTTCAACGCGAACGTTTCTCCCATGCAAACTGAATCAATGTCAAAGTCCAAAGCCAACGACCACGCAACGAACCCAATAAAAAGATGAGCGACTCGATGCGATGCATATGTGATTTGATTGCTTGTTTAGGATTGTATTTTTTGAACGTTCAAGTGGAATGAAGCCACATTTCGTTAGTTGCATAGCCTTTATTTTAAATCATGTATCCGTTGATTACACGCACACACTCACACTTTCACGGATGAATCTACACTTGCACAGTATTGCCTTGTGATCGCTGTGGTTAAAGGTCAGAGGCTCTGCCGTTGCCGATACACAGGAGCGGCCTTACGGGACGATCGCGCTTGCGCTTACGTTCGCGTACGGCAGCCTCTTCTGCCGTGCGCTGCACGCGCGGGAATGCATTGCGTGACGCTCGTAATGCAATGCAGATATTTACAGTTCGTCTGGGTAGCGTGGCGCTGTAGTTCCCATTCTTTTTATTGGTACAACTGCGAATGTAAACTGTAGTTTTCTACGATACGTATGTCGTGCGCCGTTGTTCTAGTGGGTGCGCAAATGCGAAGCCGTTGTTCCATTCGCCTATGCACAGATAGCTCCATTGTGCAAGTTGGCTTTCCTGCAGAGCGTTTTCGGCGCTCACGGACGAATCAGTGAGGCACCGAAAGTTTCCCTTTTAAAATTAGGAAGACATAAATAAGGGAATGGGACACCAAGAAGCAGGCCCGTCAATGCACTTTGTGTCATTTTTTACTTAGACCACCTTAGTGCACTTCTATTTTCTGAAAGGTAGAGTGAAACTGACACTGGTGTTCTTACGGTGATGTAGAGCTTTGGGCAATAAAGTGAAATCATTATAAACACTTCAAAATCAGCAGCAGTCTTGCTATTGAAAGATGCATACACAAATTTGGCAGATTTATTTTAAATTTGGCGCCCTTAATATAACCCCCGAAACATTTTTTGGAGACCGGGAGAAACTGTTGCCGATCTGTACAAGGACGCTCCTTTGAAAATGGGAGCCAAATATTATTATTCTACATTCAGCAGGGAATTTACAATCTGGTATCAAAAACAGTGAAAAATCGCCTGCTCACTCGTTCACAATGCCATGCACCCACATTCCAAGCAACCAAGCCCTCCAACAGTTACACATATTGGCTGAACGTCCTCAGTAATATTATAATTGCTATTTTTGAGGTGAATAAATGAAAAATACACAAGTCTGTAATCTGAAGAAGACCATAAAACACATTTCATCTTTGCACATCTGGCCTCCACGCCAGTTGCGTTTAGTTCTCTTTGCTGAGTGTGGCCTCCGAGATCTACCAGCATCGTGAGTGTCGGTTAATATACCGGGTGTTCAAAATTAAGCTTTATGGTTTTCTTAAAATTGGGCACTGGGAGGCACGCGAAGGCCGCCTGTGCAACTGGGTTATGTGGCCAGGGGGACACAAAATGAGATGATAATTATCGCTCTCAGCAGCCCAATTAACTGAAATTGAATAATTAAGTTTTTATTGACTGCAGTAAAGGTGTATGTTTCTATACAAAAGTTAGAGGCAGTCGTCTACACAGTTTCACTTGGAAGAAATCTTCTAGCATGTCTGTGCTCCGAGATATCCGATTCCAAATTTTAATTGTCGTTCGCATGATTATGCATGCAAGAGCGTGAGGATCGGCGCAAAGCTCCTCCCCGATATGACGCGGCTGTTGCGTGCGGCGTTTAGTCTGACAACAGGACGGAGGCATAGGCAAAGGGGATAACTGTTCCTCTTCCCCTCTCGGCTGGCGAAATAAAGATATGACAGCGCGGTGTACAGTGCGCAGTACGCATGATCCTGTTAAACGCGATAACGGGAGATAATTTTTCGCCACATTTTTGTATTACTTCAGATCGCAACGGGACATCATCTTGTGAACGCGTTAGCTTCACTGTCATGTACTAGAGTGCTTCTGGAATAGCGGCGCCTCTATACGGAATGATAACCAAAAATATCCACGTGGAGTCTTTCCGTGCTAATATGGCTGCTTCGGGCGGGACGGGGTATTCTACCAAAGAAAAAACAGACATGGTACTTGTAATGGCTGAGATGAATGGCAACGCTTCATTGGCAATGCGGCTGTACGCGGCTGGCCACCCATACCGTTCCCTTCCAACTAGCCTTACCTTCATAAAGGTGCTCGGCGCTTTCGCACCACAGGGTCAGTCCATCGTCCGAGACAGACTAGGAAGACAATCGTCGATGAAGACTTTGAAATCGACGTTGTCGTGTGCGTAACGTCGATGCCAGAACTCAGCATCCGACAGATAGGCGATCAGTGCGGTCGCAGCATTCGAACAGTCGCAAATGTGCTAAGAAAGCATAAGTTCCATGCCTATCATGTTTGCCTTCACCAGGCGGTGAGGCGGACTTTGAAAGGCGGGTTGACTTCTACAATTGGGGCCTGATCAAAATTGTTGAAGAAAAGAACTTCTTACACAGAATAATTTGGACAGATCAAGCTCGGTTTTGTCGCGATGGTACTGTGAATATTCACAACGCGCATTATTGGTCACAAGAAAATCCACACTGGCTGCAGCAGCACAAGCATCAAGTTCGCTGGAGTGTGAATGTGTGGTGTGGTATACTTTGGGACAGGATCATTGGGCCTTACGTTTTTGAGGACAAATTCAACAGAAAGATGTACAGGGAAGAAATATTAGGTGTTGTCGTCGACGACTTTGTCACCAATCTTTCCCTGAATGACCTGCGCCAAGTGTGGTTCCAGCGCGACGGAGCACCACCAGATTTCTCCACCACGGCAAAGAGCTGATTGGACACACGTTTTCCGCGACAGTGGATCGCGCGTGCAGGAGCGATGTTTTGGCCGCCGAGATCCCCTGACCTTTCTCAGCTCGACTTTTTTGTTTGGGGCTACGTTAAAGATCGAGTTGATGCGACAGAGCCCAGTGATGTCGATGATATGAAGCGCAGGATAATATTTGCCTGTGCGAGTATCCGTCCGGAACTACTGCGCAGAGTTATCGAGTCGACGCGAGAGCGGTTTATGCTTTGCGTTGCAGTCGAAGGGAGGCATTTTTAACATTTTTAGGGCATTGGCGTCTTGATGGGTGAAGTGCTTTCATGAGATTTGTGCATGACCACACCAACCTTAAAGCGGCAGTATGAAATATTCGATGGCATAGCTAAAGCTGTTTCTGCTGTTGATGGTGCAGTTGTTGCTCTTGATTTAAAAAAAAACTCACACACTTGGAAATAAGCAGTCACTTTATTTGCGTAGCCCAGGCAAGGAACATGCCCGCTCGTCTAGTCAGCATTACGCACGCGCACTGCCGGCCGGCTTCGCTCGCGCCATTATCTCGGCATGGCAGCTGCCACCACCGTTACAGGCTGCGCGGTGGCGTGTTGCGACAGCGGTTCCGGGTCTTCGATTTTTTGTTTCGCCAGCCGAGAGGGTAAGGGACAGTTTGCATATTTGCCAATGCCTCCGCCCCGTTGTCAGACTAAACGCCGCACGCAACAGCCGCGTCACATCAGGGAGGAGCTTTGCGCCGATCCTCACTCTCTTGCAAGCGTAATCATGTGAACGGCAATTAAAATTTGTAGTCGGATATCTCGGAGCACAGACACGCTAGAAGAATTCTTCCAACTGATACTGTGCAGAAACACGACTGCCTCTAACTTTTCATTACAGACATACCCACTTACTGCAGTCAACAAAAAGTTAAATATTCAATTGGGCTGCTGACAGCGATAATTATCATCTCGCTTTGTGCCCTCTTGGCCACATAACTTATTTGCACAGGTGGTCTTCGCGTGCCTACCAGTCCCTAATTTTAATAAAACAATAAAATTTAATTTTGAACACCCTGTATACGTAGCAACGTGAATGCAACCGAGTGCGTTGTTGAAGCGCAGCAAGAGGTACAGTCGACTTCGCTAATTCAACCATTGAGGGACCCCAAGATTTGGGTGAATTATCCGAAAGGTTGAATGAACAATGGGAGAATAAAAACTGGTATGGTGTTGGGCTGCTGAGCACAAGGTCACGGGATCGAATTCCGGCCACGGAGGCCGCACTTCGATGGGGGTGAAATGCGATAACACCCGTGTACTTAGATTTAGGTGCAGGTTAAAGAACCCCAGGTGGTCCAAATTTCCGGAGTCCCCCACTACGGCTTGCCTCATAATCAGATCATGGTTTTGGCACGTAAAACCCCATAATTAATTGAATAAAAACAGGTATTTTTATCGCCCGAGGTGGTCTGTAGTGTTTTCCTGTTTCCTCTTGAGCACAACTCAACCGACATGCACGACGGAGCGCTAACATGTTTAAACATTGCCTCAGCAACAAAAATATTGCAACAAAAACTAAATTCTGTTAGTTTTGAAAGATAAAAGTAAAGTAAGAGCAAAGTAAAACACCTTAACACCAAGGGAGGCGCTAGTGCTGTCTTTTGAATTTCTTGTTTTTCAAGCCTTAGTAGCAGCTGCTTGCATGAGGAGACACTGTCGGAACCGAATTCAGCAAAGCGACATTGCAATATTTGGTTTCTTGTTGGGACATCGCAGTGCGTTCGGAAGTAAAAAGTCAATTTAGCCGAGGTCAAAAATGGGCGACTGTCTTTTTTCGTTATTTTGTTGTCAAGGTAGCTGCCATAGAACTGCCTTTTGCTGACCCTTTTTCTTACTAATTGCCGTAAATGAAGCGCGTACCGGCTATCCCTTGATAAAGTACATGCTGGACTCAGTGGTACCTTTTAAAGAAATGCTTACTCCACAACACCTTGTACTACTATAGTGAGGAGCCACAGAACTACATCATGGAAGTACACGAAGCTGAGCGCTCGCCGAACTAGGATGCTGCTGCCCCTACAACACCAATTACCTGCTCGGCCAATGACAAAAAAAAATGTTGTAGAACTTCCCTGGCTACAGCGACTTTGTGCAGAAATAACTGACATTAGGACTTTAAAGAGCGGACAATTTCCAATAACAATGGTCGAGCCCACGCGTCGCTACAGTCCTTCTGGGACTTTACACGCGAGGCGTGGATGGGCCATTGTTTGTGACATTCTCCCGTTTTCTCTATTTACCCCATTTCCGTACACTTAGTGTGCAGTGTGCATCAAAGTCGCAATACAAGTCATGACTGAACCCTGCGACATGTTAATGATGTGTAGCAAAAGTAACGTGTCTGGTTCTATTATGCATTGATAATTACTATTGAATACTGATATTGTTACTATTTTCAGGCGTCATACGTAGAGTGTGTGCCCGCTATTGGCGCAGAAAAAGTGAAACCGACTTCATATTTGATGGAACTATGGGGAGCACGTTATGTCTGATGTTCGTGCAAGGTGAATTGTGCAAACGTAGATTATTTAGATGTGATACAAGCGTTCATTGCATGTTCTGTCGGTGTCATGAGAGAACGAAATCCCACATCGATGTTAAAAATGCCCGAAAGCCGACCACGTCAGTGTCAAACGTGGACAACGCTATAAAGTGCGCCCCTTAATTACAGGCATTTAGAATTTTTAATGCAATGGTTCGAAGTTAGCCTGGAATAATTGGGCTGCGATTTTCTAATGTCTCATAAGTGTGCGTCTTTTGTTTTTCGTTCCCGCCAAATCACTGCTTTAACGCCACTACCTAGTCTCACGACACAATGGTACAACAATGTCCCCTTTTACACGACATGAATCGTTAAACTTGCGGATAACTTGTAAATTTCATTGATAGGGTTTATATTTCAAGACAAGGAGAACACACCTTGAGGGATAACACGCACTGCAAAAGTAGCGTCCCGGGTTTCAAACTCCGCTGCAGATGAGGATCCAAGAACACACTATTGAGCAGCCCTGCTCACAAATGTGGCTTGGTAAGCTCCGTTTATTGTCGAATCAAGGTCTCGAAATTAGATCTGATATCTGAAGCTCACAGCTGCTTCGGTGCAGTCAGAACTGGCTGAAAAGCAGACGACGCGTTGAACAAGGACACATCTGGCGCTGACTTTATGGCAGCATCCCAAAGCCAAAAGAGGTCCAACGACTCTTTAAACTACTTGGATTCGTGTCAAAATATAAAAGGCTTCATTTTAACGCCAGGATTTGTCCTTTCTTTCGATTTGCTTCGCTCATTAATTTAGTCTTGCCTCCACATTGGAGTCGCCGCTTTTGCGCTCATGTGCGAGGCTCGATTATGGGCACAGGTGCGTAAAACCGAAAGTAGCGTGCTTTCAGCAAGCACACGTTCTGATATGGTTTACGAGGTACTTTTTTTACATTTGCACACATAGAGAAATAAAACTGTATCAACGTCGGACAATATGGTAGCAGCGCGTCATTTACGACTCAAATCACTCGTTGCGTGTCCGAAACACGCCGACCATGCTAAGTGAAAAGTTGCGCCAGTTGGTAAAGCTGCCGCAGCTAATACGTTCGTAATATGTTCGTAGCGCAAGTACATGGGGTCGATGAAAGAATAGACAGGACAAAGATCGCTCAGTTACAACAGCATTATATTCTTGCAAACATATTTTATACATTTCGGCGACCACACTTGACATGCATACTTGCATCACCTTCTAAAACATTACCTGTTTCTCACATAGAAGCAAAGACCACGTGCTCACACAATCTGACTGAAGTCTGAAAATTACATCAGCTTCAGTTATTTCGAGCGTCAGCTTGATGTGGCCTTACACGCAACGTTACACGCGTTCGAGGACCGCGTAAAACCACAGCTTTTCCAATGTTCCACAAGAAAATCCATCACGCGCGTTTTGAAGAGAACACCTTCTTTGACGACTTCATGCCGGTATGAGCTTCGTTGGGTCTGGGTTATTGGCCAATTCGCTCTCGTGAAATAGAAGATTTCAGGCCTTCTAGTGCTACTAGGGCAACGAAAAAGTGTCAGAATGAAATTGGGAACCAAAAATACACACTAAGTTTGCGTAGAGCTATCTACGGAGCAGCAGAAATGCGCAGTTAGAGGAAGAAGGCCAAAACGAGACCCAGATGCGCTTGTTCAAACTCGGCACTCCTAGGACCAGAAGCGGAAGTGTGGCGGAACAGTACGCAGACGGCCCAGATTGGCTAATCCAGGAGATGGCGCCCTCTAAAAACTTGGGCCGATCCAGAAGGTAGTGAAGGTAAACAAACCAAATGGTACACTAATGCGCGCCAGGAAACCTTGTCGATGTCAACGACTGCTTAGTCGCCTTTTTTAACGTTATTTGCACGCTTTCTGAGACGGTCATTGATGGAGCTACCTTTCTCACCTATGTCCTGTTTCCTACATTTGTCACGACGGGGATACATTCGATCTAGCACAAAACACAGCGAAGGTTCCTGCTCCCTAGCATTCTGTTCCTTACACTTCTATTTTTCCAGAGAGAGAGAGGTTTGTTTTAAGAAAGGCAGAGAGGTCGGCTTGAGCATTAGTTTGCTCTGGCCTGCTACTCTACACTGGGGAAGGGGGGGGAGGGGGAGAAAAAGAGCGATGAATGATGATGACAAGATAAGGAGGTGCGTATATACATGCTCATCACGTTGAGGTCATACCAGAGTCGTGTGTAGAGTCCAGTGGCTTGAAGGCTATAGTCGCTCCGAAGACCACAGCTGCGATGTTGGCGTCAGGCCAAGGACCTAATACAATCTCGTCAGATATTGTTCTATTAGTCACTCGTTCAATAGTAGAAATAAGGTTCTGCCGTTCTCGCGCGTACGCTAGGTATGAGCAAAAGATGTGCTCAAGTGTTGCTGGTGCTTGGCAGTGATCGCAGTTGGGACCAATGTCACTGCAGCCGATGATATGCGTATAACGCCTCGTGAGTGCAACATCAAGACGAATCCGGCGTATCATACTCGTTATACTCCCCTGAAGTTTATAAGGCACGCGGAACTTCATTTCTGGGTGCCATTTGTGCAGTTGCCTGTGTCGTCGAGCTGGATCGGTCCAGTGCTCGGCATTCGAAGCAGGGCATTCGTGCCTGTTCGTGAGAACGCAATGCTTACTTCAGGCGAATTATTTACCGCTATTTTAGCTTCAGCGTCTGCTTGTTCATTTCCTATCACGCCAGAGTGTGCAGGTATCCACTGAAAGGTGACATGGTGGCCGCTTTTTGTCGCAATGTCGAGAAGCTCTGCGATTTCGAGAGCTGAAATATAATAAGGGCCTTGTCTCATAGCGCACTCAATGGCTTGAAGAGCGGGTTTGGCGTCGCAAAATAAAGTCCATATGCGAGGAGGCTCTCTTGCAAGGAATCGTATTGCCTCGCGGATAGCAACAAGTTCTGCGGCAGTTGAAGTGGACTTGTGGTCTAATTTAAACCGTCGAGCGATGGTCACTTGCGGGATGACAAAGGCTGCGGTGGAGGCACATGGGGTAACAGAGCTATCGGTATACACGTGTGAAGTACAACTGTATGCTGTAAAAATGTGCGATAGGGTAAGTTGCTCAAGGTCAATGGATGAAACACAGGACTTCCTCGTAATCCCAGGGATTTGAAGTTTAACCAGCGGTTTAGGCAGGACCCACGGAGGTGCTCTATGAATGCATTGGGGAAGAGAATCTAAACGCCAGAATGTTCTCATGACGCAATATAGTTCTTTAAAGACTGCAGTTTGGGAGTATGGCAGGGAGTGCTGATAGGGGATGTTGCCTATGTGGAGTGAACGAGCGGAGGCGCACTCGAAGAGGTTCGCAGAGCATATATACGTTGATGGGACAAGCCCGAGCTTCCGCGATGGTTCCATTGGTTCAGGTGCAGCGTGGTAGGCCCAAGCACGTGCGCAATCCTTGAGCTTGTATGCTCTCTAACGTCCGCACACAGCTGGGTCTCATGTTCGAGAGCACCGGCATGCTGTAAATTATATAGCCTACGAACAGGGCTTGATACAATTGAAGAAGAGGTGATTCCGACGGGCCCCATCTTGCTCCTGCCACCACCCGAAGCACAAAGACAAAACTCTTCAGTTTTGACTTCAGTGCAGTGGCGTGCCTTGACCAGGATAGTTCACGGTCTATGGTTACACCAAGGAATTTGTGTGTTACATGAGGGTTCGCTGTTCCTTTAACGACTATCAGGTATTTGGTCATTTGTTTGCTCGTGAATGCAAGCACTGCACATTTTTCAATTGAAAGTGTGAGGCCTTGACGTCGGAAGTACTTGGCTGTAATTGTCACTGCACGTTGCAGACGCGCACGCAGTTGCGGACGCGTGCATATTTCGTCGGCATATGCGGTAATCTTTACTGTGTTGGGAAGCTCAGACGCGAGTCCAATCAATGTCACATTGAAGAGAGTCGGACTGAGAACTCCTCCTTGAGGAACACCGCGGTAAATATTATATTGACCGGTGTCTCCATCGCTTGTCGACATATATACGGCACGGCCGTTTAGATAACTAACGATCCAATCATATAATCGGCCACCAATGCCTAAATTTTCCCATCGTTTTTGCGTGGTCTAGTGAAAAATATCGGTAACAGCAATGATGGTGATCTCACCGATGGTATCCCTTCGCTAGTATGCCCACTTCTGCCGTCCACTGTAGCAAAGGGAACATTGTGAACTAGTGCATCGAAGATTGGCGGGGCGTCTGCTTAGCACCATATCTAAGGTCAATGCACAACGTCGCGAAGCTTTGAACGAAAAGCGGTCCAGAATCAATTCTGACTGAGATTAACAAAGGGGGGGAGTTGCGAGTGAAGCGAGTCTAGGGTAAGCAGGGTAGAGAGGGAAACAACTTTATTGAACGAAACACTTGCTTGGTGACTGCGAGTCGAACACTAATAAGAAATGGTGAGTGTTGAATCCAGAAAACATGCCAAGGTTTATTTTATTCAAACAAAGTGTCATTTTTAATTATTTCTAAATAGATATGCGGCATAAAGAAAAGGCGATTCCTTTTATATTGTCATTATTAAACTATATCTTTTTCTTAACGCCCCTGAAGAAACAGGGCGTTTACGCCACTGCGGAAAAGCGCGGTATTAAAGTTCATCTGCTACGATACGCCGCCCGGAAATAATTTGGCGCCTTGCTCCTCCGTGCGTTTTCTCAATTCAGGTGGCGCGAATTTCACGCTTGCTGAGCGCTGTGCTTCCGAGGTTTGTTACATAGTGAGTAAATGTGTTCTGTAAGACGTTTTCACGTCAAGTCAGTAAGGAATACCGGACAAGTGTCGGCTTCCGCGGTCATCGTGCTATTGCTTTGACAGACGGGCTCGCAGCTGAGGAGCACCTGAGCTTACCCACGGTACACAAGCAGTACGTCCAGGCGATTAATTCCCCCACAGGCAAGAAAGAGTTCAGTTCACTTGTAAAAAGTTGGTTGTTTTCTCGTACGCTCCGCATTTTCCGTGCTCATCACAATACGCCTCTTGTGATTGATTTGATTTGAATGATTGATTTGCCGCAGTAGCCTTGTCACTTTGCACTACAAAGTTTTCGATCGCATAGCAGGTTGCACCCGTCTGCAAAACGCCGGATGAGAGACCTAGTTTTGTATGCGCCGAAATTCGCACGCATGCGTCCTTCCTGCGATCCTGAAAAACGGCGGAATATAAAGTGTTTTAAGTTGTTCGAAATACGCGTCACTTCTTTATAAAAAAAACTGTAAAACTAACTGTATAAACAGTAATATACACCAACCCTAAACATGAATCTAAATCGTTCCCACCTGCCTGCTAATCGAAAATCTTAAAAAGGCATATATTTATGACAGATCCGCAAGGAAAAAATCTACTTTTAAAGTTTGATCAGAAGCTCTATCTATATTCTGGTTCATATAGCAAATTACTCATTGCTCATATGTATACTTGACACAAAACGCAAGAAACGAGCACACCGGAAGGAAAACCGGACAGGTCGAGCGCTAATGCCCGTGCCACTCGGGCAAAGTGTGGGCAAAGCGTGCTGAAGTGCACTTTGAGCGAGTGCACTTCAGCACGCTGAGTGTCACTTTGGCGGCGCGCTGGTACACGAGAAAGAAAAGTGTTCTTTCGAATTAATGGCCATGGCGATCTCGAGTAACACGGGAAAGCATATATTTGGTAATATAAAAATGTCTGCACGAAAACAGTTTATTATTGTCCGAAACAACATTTACACTCCACCTTTACAAGCGCCGGCACCGACGCCAGCTTGACCAGCAAAAGTCAAAACGACTCCATCCGCCAAACAACTGCGCACCCATTACCCGGCGTGGTCGTGAACAGCCCGAGAGCGAGAATAGTTTTTTTGCTGTTCTTTTTTTCGGTGTGGCACATTTTATTATCTTGTAACGTTAGCAGTTTGAAACAATATTTTTTTTAATTACTCCTGACTCTTCCTTCACTATTACATAACTCAGTTTTGCGCATTGCTAACGAGGCGACACACTTGTCCGCGAAGTGAGTTCGCCGAACCCACTCGCCGGCGAGTGCACTCTGCAGTGAGTGTCACTAAGCGTTCCCGTGTGGCAGCCACCGAATGACACTAGCCGCCAAGTGCACTCGCTCAAAGTGCACTTTACTTTGACCGTGTGGCACGGGTATAATTCAAACTAAAGTTTATTCTCGAAAGAACACTCCCATTTATCAGTCGACACAGAGATCAAAATAAAAGTACGTCACTGCGCAAGCGCTCTCCAAACCGCTCCAAAAGTATAAGGACGTTAATTGTAAAAGTTCATCGTGACATGGATATTCTCATAAATACACAAAATATCCGAAGACGCCTTAGCCCTTATGAGCAATAATGTCCAACTGAACGCCCCTGGGCGGTCCTGCGAGTTTTGCGCCGCGAGTAATGTACCATAGCGGTACGTGCTGCCCGAGCCAGTAAGCAACAGCAGCCTTAGGTGCCAACGCCGCATACCGCCGACGCCCTGCGCGATGAGAAACCGAGGAAGCAGCAGCAGCAGCCACGAAGGCCGGCACGCGCGCGCAGCAGTTAAGCCCAGTGGGGGTGAGAGAGAGAGATGCGGACCACGCGACGGCTTTCGAGAGCGAAGGTTACGTGCGCTGCGGCGTTTGCCCTCTCCCCTCACGCAACACCTGGTGCGCCACCGTCCAAAAGGTGTTCCCTTTCACTCGCTCTGCTCTGTCGAAGCGCGCTCCTGACGTGGCGTCGCAGCCGTGGAGAATTTAGTTGCCGTTTCGCTGCTACAGACGCTGCCGGCTTTCTCGCTCAATGGGACATTTGATGCTTTCGCATCAAAACCAAAAGCTGCGGAAGCGTGTGATTTATAGAAACAAGGTCTGCCTAAGGCCTTTATCACGTGGGCACTGATAGTGTTGGAGTAGCAGCAAAAAACGACTTATCGAGATATGCTATTTAACTTGTGTGAAGCTTTACTGAGGACTGGCCGACACACGTAGAAAAAAAATGTCATGTAGAAAGCCTCTGCAACCTCCGTAGTGACCCAATCTCGGTGCCAGAACATCACTGATGTGCCTTGCTGAACTGGTTGGCATCCGCATTGTCGGAAGTACACGTCAAGATGCGAATATGGTGACCCTTTGAGGGAGCTGTAGCTATTGATTGGCTATCAATTGTCTGTCGATGATTGACTAAGCTTAAGTAGTCGCAACCATGCTTAGCTAGACTTAGCCAGGCTCACCTTCGCTAGTTCACAGAGGTATATGCCATTGCGCTTGGACCGTTTCTGCACTGCCGCCAGGATCGGCCCACATTTTTGGATTCAGCAGACACATTGCGCCCGGCTTAAACAGCTCCGCTGTTAAAACACTCCTAGCCAGTACGTGGCTCCGTGTGCTTAGCCGGCTGGGGACGAAATACTGTCCCGTCGCAGTGAAGGCGAAGTGCAACGTAGTGTACAAACTGTCAGCTACAAATTCAGCTCTTTGTTGGGAGAGCTTGCGCCCAGCTAAACAAACGATACTCAGGCATAACGATAGCGGCGAGAAAAGTCGGTGATCGTGGAGAATGATCTATGGGTCCAAGACTTCGGCTACTTGTACGTGACTCGTCGAAGATCCCTGCGCAATCGCTAGTGCTCGCGCGCCTTCCAGAACGCATAACATTTTTCGCGTTGCGCATGCAACTTGGTTACACAGGATTTGGCGAAAACATTAACAATAGAGCCAGCGACAACATTCAAGAAACTTCCGATACTTTCCACACTTGTTAGCCGGTGAAATGCGGTCACCGGATGAAGCTGAAGAAGTACGTGTGTCAAGGCCCGCTCTCAAAAAGCATTGACTCGATGATACAATCGTAACACGATAGTCAAAAACAAAAACACACATCGTAAAGGCGAATAATAAAGCAACAAACAAGGTCACAGGTGAAATGCGGTCACCGGATGAGGTTGTACAGGTACGTGTGTCAAGGCCCCCTCTCAAAAAGCATTGACTCGATGCTAGAATTGTAAGACGAGAGTCACAAACCAAAACACACATAATAAAGGTAAATAATAGAGAGAGACAGAAGAAAGAGGAAAGGCAGGGAAGTTAACCAGATGCGAAGATCCGGTTTGCTACCCTACGCTGGGGAGAGAGGGGAGGGGGAGGTAAAGTGACAGGAAAATAGAGATAGAGAAAGAAAGGAGCACAGATACACAATCACGATCGGTCACAGGTGGCACAGCACAGTAGCACTTGCAGCACTATAAACATCTGCCCGGGCTACAGCCGCTTGTCCAAGTCTGTTGCCCTTAAAAACTGCAACAGTGCCTTCGTCGCCCTCCGCTGCGATGACTTGTGATGTCGGCATTCTAAAATAATTTCCTCTGTTAGAGGTCTTTGGTCAAAACGCGCTATCGCGTGTACGAGCGATCGTCTCTGCAAATTGTAGCGACGACAGTCACAGCAAATAATAAAGCGACAAACAAGGTCCCAGGTGAAATGCGGTCACCGGATGAAGCTGAACAAGTGCATGTCTCAAGGCCACCCTCTAAAAAAACGCTTAACGTTGCACTCGACCACGCAACGCTTGAAACAGCGCAGCTGGGCGATCGTAGACCAGCATTTTCCGAAAGTGCGCGCGATCTTTTCGTCTTATTACTCATGATGATGATAATTTCTTTTCCCACGTCTCGGACTTACGGCCATCACTGCGCTTTGCATAGCGCAGCTTGCAACAACGACACCGCGCTTCAATGCCGACACCGCGTTCCACCACGTTGCAATGCCGAAAACGCGTTCCAGCAGACCCGCTCCGTGAATGCGTCTCTCTCTCTCTCTCTCTCTGATAGCGCGCAAAACCTTTTCTTCACCTCGCAGAGCCCGAGCGTGCGAACGCGCCAGCTGTGTACGAAGAAGACGACGCTCGAACGTACTCATATGGTTCGCATACATGCATGTTCTTCAAGCGTGGCTGTATAACCTAGTGCTTACGACGCTCACCTTGGGACCGTGAGTACGCGGGCTAGAATCCCGCCTCGGCAAGAAAATTTATTAAATGCGAAGCATTTCTGGGCGAACATTTGCCACTTTGAAAGTATCTATCTATCTAGCCGCCCACGTCTTGGTGCTCTCATGGTCGTTTCGTTAACTTGGTATGTACCAAAATTGGCAAAGCATGACAAGTAGTACGACGAATATAAATGATGGGTCATGAGTGAGTGAGTCAGTGAGTGAGTGAAATAACTTTTATTGCAGGTCCTGCGAGGACTCGAACTCATCGCGCACCCAGCTAGTCCCACGTCGGGACCGGCAGGTCTAGCCCACTGCCCGGTCGCGGGCACGCCGGAGAGCCAGGATTTGCTTGTCTAGAGCCGGGCTACGCAAAAACGAGTCCCACTCCTCCTTGCTGAACTTGGGGTATCTCGACCCGCACTCCCAGAGCATGTGTGCTAGAGTGGAGGTCTGCCCGCAGGACGGTCAGGCGTCGTCGACGTCAGGGTAAACTTGGTGTAGAACCACCAGACACTTATATGTGCCGGTATGTAAAAGTCTAAGAGAAACAACTTGCACCCTATTTAATTTGTGGTGAGGCGGTGCAAAGACATGTAGAATAACTTCGTAACCTCGTTGTGAATAGCGGGAGCATCCCTGTGGCCGCTGGGGGGAGGTGTGTCGGCGCTCCTTACAGAGGAAGCGCGGTCGGTGAGTTCGCGCGCAGCCTCGTGAGCAGACTCAATGAGGTTCGGGGGAGCACCCTAGAACGACCCTGCGGGAAACTAGTGAATCGAATGATGCGTGAGAGCATCCGGACTGGAGACATTAAGAAGACGAGCAGCTTGCTCGGCAATGCGCCCCTTCTGAAAAGTCCTGACTGCCGTTGTTTTATAATCGCTATAGATTTCGGACCGATGACGGTCTAGCTGGGCGAGGGCGATGGGGGGTTGCTCGGCGATTTCGGGGTCTGAAGTGCTAATTGCAGCGCTATTGGAAATCTTGCCGCTGGAGTCGACCACGACGACGGCAAAGGTCTTCCCATCGCTTTACTACGCGGCGTCGATGAAGCTTGCTCTGATGCCTTGTTCCTTGATCTGTTTGAGAATCGCTACTGCTCTCGTTTTGCATCTGCCCTTGTTGTGGGTGGGGTGGACGTTTCGAGGCACGGGGGCCACTTCGAACTTGTCTCGAATGCACCTAGGGATCGGGATACTGACCCTCGAGGATACCGCAGGAGGGCAACCCAGCTCTTCGAGGATGCGTTTACTTGCCGCTGTGGTGGTCAGCCGAGCAAGTTGCGCGCGCTCTTGGGCTTCGGCAATCTCCTCGACGGTGTGGTGTACCCCCAGCTTGAGGAGATCTTCGGTATGGGTCCTAAAGGGTAGCCCGAGGGCCTTTTTGACTACTTTGCGGATGAGAGCGTTGAGCTTGTCTCGCTCCGCTCTGAGCCAGTTGTGCATACAAATCGTGTACGTGAAGTGGCATAATACGAAGGCGTCGATCAGGCTGAGGAGACTGGCTTCCTTCATGCCTCGGTGTCTGTTTGCGATTCTGCGAACGAGGCGGAAAGCGTTGTCCGTCTTTGCGATGATCTTGCGGAGAGCCGTTCCGTTCGCGCCGTTGAATTCGACAAACATGCCCAGGACCCGATGACGTCGACACTGGGTATCACACCTCCGTCACAAGTGCGAAGACTGATGCTGCTTTCAGAGACTGTCTTAGAATCTTTGTGTCTACCTCCATTCTCTTTTCTGTAACGCAGAAGCTCCGACTTGGTGGGGGAGCACCGAAGTCCGGTGCTCCCGTGATCGCCTTCTGCATGGCTTCTTCGACTCTGCCCTCGCATCCCCCGGTGCACCAGACGGTAATGTCGTCGGCGTAGATGTTGTGCTTGACGTCCTCGACGCGTACCAACCTCTCGGAAACACCAATCATACAGATGGTAAATACCATCTGGGGAGATTACGGCGTCCTGAGGAGTTCCCCGTCCTCCGAGGGGCACACCTTTAGAGCGGAAGCCTCCAATGCGAAGCTTGGCCTTCCCGCCCGTTAGAAACGAGCTGACATAGCTGTGCAATCTGGAACTGAGACCCAGGTCCGAAATGGTCTTGAGGATGATGGCGTGGAGCACGTTGTCGAAAGCCTTCTCGAGGTCCAGACCAAGGAGAGCCTTGACGTCTCTGGAACGGCCGTCCAAGATCTGGTGCTTGATTATTTTCATGGCATCCTGCGTCGTGAGTCTGGCGCGGAAGCCGATCATTTTGTACGTGTAAACCTCGTTGTCTTCGAGGTACCCGTTGAGCATGTTGAGGACGACGCGCTCCATGACCTTGCCGACGCAGGACGTTAGTGAAATGAGCCTGAGGTTCTCGATGTTCGGAGCCTTGCCGGGCTTGGGAATGAGTACCGTGCAGGCCGTCTTCCATTCTGCAGGAACCAGGCCGCTCTTCCCGGTCTCATTGATCTTGTCGGTCAGAAAGACGATCGACGGCCTGTCTGACCATGGCAACGGAGAAGTCTTCGTCCAGCTCGGGGCGAGAAGGGCCTCGGTAGTCCGGGAGTTGTCAAGACATGACTGTCATGACATGCGTGTCATGTAGGTCATGAAAGAGCCGCCTACATCTTGGTGCGCTCATGGTCGTTTCGTTAACTTGGTAGGTATGAAAACTGGCATAGTATGACAAGAGTGTCAATGACCCAGCGAAAAAAACATCAACACTCAAAAACCACTGGAATGGGTTCGGACGTGGGCACTAAGTGAAGGAAGCCCGAAAAAATGATGATGGAAGTCATAGTCATAAGCATAACTCAGCAAAAATGACAACGAGTTAGCGAAAAAAAGGGTTAACACTCAAAACCCACTGAAATGGGTTCTGACATGTGTGCTACGTGAAGGAAACACTAAAAGATGGTGGTAGAAGTCATAGTCATGACCATGACTCAGCAAAAATGACAATGACTCACCTAAAAAAATATTAACACTCAAAAACCACGGAAATGGCTTTGGACGTGGTTCTAAGTGAAGGAAACACTAAAGGATGGTGATAGAAGTGATATTCGTGACCATGACTCAGCAAAATTGCCAATGACTCAGTCATAGTCGTGACCATGACTCAGCAAAAATGACAATGACTCACCGAAAGAAGATTCACGCGCAAAAACCACTAAAATTCGTTCTTACCTGGGTACTAAGTGAAGGAAAAACTAAAGGATGGTGGTAGAAGTGATGAAAAAAGATTCACACTCAAAAACCAATGTAATGGGTTCGGAGGTGGTACTAATGAAGAAAAAGGCTAAAGGTTGATTCTCGCCTTAAGGTCTCTTAGACATAGCTAAAGGGACTCCTGCGGACTCATGACATGAACGTCATGATATGCGTGTCGTCTAGGTCATGAAACAGCTGCCTATGTCTTGGTGCTCTAATGGTCGTTTCGTTAACTTGGTAGGTTCCCTACACACTGCTTCGCACAACGTCGATTCCCACAAGGCGTGGGATCTCCCGGCTTTTTTTTACATTTTATTTCTTGATACGAACCACAAATTACGGCTGGCTTAAACAGCTTCGCTGTTAAAAAAACATGGGCTCGATGCTACAAGCATTGTAGTAAACTAGGAGTGGAAGCTGAGTGGAAGCATACGCACGGCATTCAAGGCAGACGTCGGCTGTAGCGCTGCGGAACTTGTTTATGACACGACTCTACGTTTGCCTGGCGAGTTCTTTGCGTCTGGCCAGCACCAAGCCCACATTCTTGTCGGCGACTACGCATCTAGCCTCCGTGACATCATGAAGAAGCGCCAACCTATACCTTCACAACAGCGCACAGAAAGGAGGACACGTGTGAGCAGCGAACTTGAGTCCCGTAGTCACGTATTTCCGCGGAACGATGCCGTACGAAGACCGCTGCAAGCACCATACGATGGGCCACTCAAGGTTCTTCGCCATGGGCGGAAGACGCCTACCATCGAAAGACGCGGCCACTGAGAAGTATCATTGGACCGAGTAAAACCAGCATACATGAAAACTCACCACTCCACCACAGCTACCTCCACCTTTTCGCCTGGATCCCGCGGACATGCGCTTCATCGCACGCCGGCGGATTCCAAAACAGCGGAGACTACTCCCTCATGCGACTGACAGCTACCACATACGCAGGGGCAGACGCATGAAGGCACCAGATCGCCCCGATCGCTAGCAGCTCTGGCGTCTGATTTCGGTTGTGCTCGCACAAGAGGGGGAATAGGCTCGGAATGGGCCGCGGTTCAGCCGTGGCGCTTCCAGCGCGGCAACCGAGGGAAACGGAAGACGACTCCCCAAGAAGACGCCGGCAGAAAAAATTTGCCGCGTATCAGCGTGCTTCGCTGCAAATGTCGTCGAAAGACGATAGTGTTCTGCCGGCCGTACTACATGAGTGCTGGTCTGATCCGCGGCCACCCGTGATGCTGTTCTCGTACCATTTCCGTCCTGGCATGAAGGTTTGTTTGAACAGATTTCATTTTACCGCATTATTTCATCAAGCGGCCATTTATGTTTTGCCCTGCCTCAGACAGCGCTTCCTTTATGTAGAATCGGCCGCATCTGGCTGGCATTGATAAAATTGAGGAGGCGCTGCGTGAGACATGGACGCCATCTGGCAATACATCGGGAAACATGAGCTTGTGCAGAGTGTTTCCTTCCTCCATGAGGGCGCTCGTCGGCGCGCAGTCGGGGAACGTCTTTCGTCGGCGCGCATAGCATGGCATTTTCAGCGCAGCTTAAGAAACTAGGGTCTTTAGAGTTACGTATCTATGTATTCTCTATTAAAGGAACACACCTCCTAATACTTACGTAGTGATGCTGCGCCTCAGATATGCGTAATATTTACTTTGTGATCGATAACGTTCACAAGTATGAACAGCCGTACCAGTTTAAGTAGTGTGGGCGGTAAGCAAGTGGTCCAACTTTGGCCGGGTGGCTGAATTGGGTGACAGACAGACAAACAGACAGACAGACAGACCAAATTTTCAGCGTTTAAGTTCCCCAAGAAAGACTATCGTCTTTAAAAGAATAAAGTCAGTTGTCATTGAGATACCCTGCCGCATTCTTCGTCTCGGCGTTCCTCGCTCAAGTCAACAACATACCACGATTGACAAAATAAAAGCACAGATAGTAAGGGCAAATAATAAATCAACAAACTAGGTCCCAATGCTCATAGCACTGGGAAAACGGCTAAGAGGTTATAAATTGACTATTTTAGGTCGTAGGTGGTGCGCCTGTGATCGCGTAGTGCCGTCTAATCCAGTGCTCTAATACGTCGGACAATCTTGTAGGCGGCGACGTCCTGATTCTCCTGGTCGGTGACGTGCGGCAGCATGGCGTCGAGAGTCGTCCTGGGGTTCCTTCCGTTAACCAGTTGTAACTGCGTTACCTGCGTTGTTTCTTGCACTGCCGTATTTTAAACGAAGGCTACGTATGGAAGGAAGGCATCCCACGTCTTGTGCTCGACGTCGACGTGGATTGCTAACATGTCGGCAAGGTTCTTGTTCAGGTGTTCCGTAAGACCATTTGCCGGGGGTAGTGACTCTTCTGTGGCTTGTCTGGCTGTATGGCAGAATCGTTGAATGAATGAATGTTGTTTAGTGGCGCAAGGGCCAGATATGGCCAAAGAGCGCGATGCCAGTGTTTGTGAGTTTGCAGTGAAGCGATGAATTCTGAGGAGTAGATGAGGCGTGGCTGTAAAGGGCCCTAAAAGTAGTCGCTGTAATGTGCGTAAAATATACATCTACTAAAATCATGACAATGACAAATGAAGTGTACTACAAAAATGAAGAATGCATTGAGAAAGAATGATACAATATTTAAAATATTTAAGATGCAGTAATTGACAAGAAGCACTACTGCCTAAACAGAGCCCTTGAACCACAAGGGCCCGGAGGCATGTGCTATAAAAAACTACTATCACAGCTGCATTCTCTGGAAAGAGGATGCGCTACAAACTTGTTGGGCTAATAACATGGAGGACCACATCGTTCAAGAAATCGATGATTGCTTTGGCATTAAAAAGCGGTTCTTCACCAAGAAACATAATGGGATGAAGAGGGACATGATATCGGTACGCTTGTGGAAAATATTTCTTTCTCTCTGTTTCGGCTGCCCGACACTCCCCGAGGATATGGAGGACGGTCAGCCTCTCACCACATCTACCAAAGTTTGGTGGTTCATCACCGGTCAGCAAAAAAACTATGGGTGCCATATGTATGTCCGACTCTGAGACGACAGAACAGGACATCAATTCGTCGTGTTTTCATTACGGGGGGCCAGAGACCTAACTGTGGTTTAATCAAGTGAAACTTATTATTTGTTTCAGCGTCCCACAAGCGCTGCCAGTGGCCTCGCAGTTTCCTTCGCAAAAAAGGCTTCAGATCTGTGGAAGGAATAGCAGCGGCAGGAATAATAGCTTGCGATGTAGTTCATGTGACCAACTTGTCTGCTAGAACATTGCCCTCAATGCCTCTGTGGCCAGGCACCCAGCATATAATCACATGCTGGTTAGGTATATACCCTGCACACAGAACCAGGGGCGTAGCTAGAAATTTTTTTCGGGGGGGGGTTCGCCGGCCCTACCGGGGGGGGGGGGGGGCAAACTTCGGCTTTCCTCTCTAGGTCACGTGATCGATAATAAATAGCGGTAGTGTAAGCAGACTCTATACATGTATATCGAAGACATGGGACCGCCCCCCCCCCCCTCGCGTGTGCGTGTGCTTGTGAAGAAATTAAGGAAAAAGTAAAGTAAGCTCAGTAAATACAGTAAGTACGACAGGTACAGTGGGCGTTTGGAGCAGCGGTCTCTCATCGCGCCACTGAATGGACTAGTCTTCGAAAACGGATCATTGAGACGACCCGTGCGATCGGAGAAGACATCATTAATTGTTAATTTCCGTTAAGCGTAGATAGCGTCGTCCTCGTCGGGGCGAAGTGCTTCACAAGTCAAGGACGGCTATACGCGTGAAAATGCACGTGTGACCAGGCTATACCTACTCCCATAGCAATAGCTTGTTCGCTGCGTCTTTGCGCTAGAAAACTTAAATACGCGCAAAAACGCGTAAGGCGTTTTTTTTTTTCGAAGCTTTCGTCGCCCTGCTCCCTCGATCATACGAGAGGGTTGCATTTCCTGCGGCAAGTGCATGGGCCGCTGTGTCTTCCGCTGTGTGCGAGCGTGCAGCCGTCATTTGCCTTTACGTCAACAGATTCAGAATTGTACAGAATATTTCACCGCACAGCACAGATATGGCATGTGTACGCATTTTAAGTAGTGCGTGCAACTCATTTCTGCTTCACTTACGCCGGTGCAAACAGGAAGCGGCCTTGTACCTCACAGAATCTCGACTGATTGGTGTACTAGTGATGCAGGAATGAACTCCGGTATTGTTCAGTGCATAGTACACATAATCAAATTCTCAACACGCGTGAACTCCGACGAGAACTGTCAGCGCCTGCAACAAGAGTTTACTTACGCTGCACTGCGCACAGCAGCAATTCATGCTTGTCTGCTGTCTGTTTCGTGCATTCTATTGCGAGTCGGCGGAATTTCACTGCTGTCATCAACCCCTTCGTGTGTACATTGCTGGTTTGGGATTCAACAACACAACAGTAATTACCAGCCTTCCGTAGGGGCGCAATCGCAAACAAGAGACGTTTCTCGCGCAGACTAAAACCCTGCGCGAGCGCGGCCTAACCGGCACCAGAAGGTAAGCGGCGGAAATGTGTACCGGAGATTTCGACCACCTGGGGTCTTTAACGTGCAACCTAATCTAAGTAAACGGGCGTTGAGCGTTTTCGCCATCATCTAAAATGCGGCTGCCGCATTTGTTGCGCATTTGTTGCTTCAGAATGCGGCCGCCACATTCTCGCCCAAAACTTCACAGAGTGTGAAAGCCTTGACAAACACCGTGACAGTTTTTTCCATATGCAGACATGATTCGCTGTAAATTACCAACCCAAACGGAAGCGCCCAGGAATTAAATTGTGATAGCAGCACCAGTTTCATGAATTATGTCAGCGCGAAGCGACGAAAACAAAGGGTGGGTAGGTGGGGGGGGGGGGGGGGCGTTGCGGAAAAAATTTCGGCGGGAGGGGCCCCCAACACCCCCCCCCCCCCTGGCTACGCCACTGCACAGAACGGAATAGAGCTCAGTAAGTACAGGATGTTTGTGTTTACCGAGTGACATCAATGCTTTTACGACGCTTAAGGAGTCTGTAAATACAATTGCTTTTTAAGGTTTTGACTTCCTTGTATGATTCACAGCCGACAATAGTGCATGGGCCCCAGCCGTAAAAATACCTGTTTCCGGGTGCAGTACACCGGATTTTAAGAAGGATGGATCGACGGCTGCATAAGACACCCCGGCATGTGACTTAGAATCGTCTGTGTAAAACACCGTGCACGAGTAGATGTACTTGGACTGGAGTTCTAGGAAATGCATTTTGATATGTGCCTCTGGTGCGTGTTTAGTAACCTCTACAAATGATGTGTCACACTCTATGATCTGCCACTGCCACGGCGGTAACAGTTTCGCTGGAGCCATAGGACGATGTTCAAACACTGGAACACCCATTTCCTCACTAAGATTTCTTACACGTTAAGAGAACGGCTTTCTCACTGCAGGTCGATTATGGAAGAGTGTGGCAGCGGTCATATCGTTTATGGTGTAATAAGAAGGATGGTCAATGTTTTACATATTTTCTGAGAGTACAAGCAAACTGGTATATGACCGCTGCAGATGAAGTGACCACTGATTCGACTCTACATAGAGGTTCTGGATCGGACTTGTCCTGAAAGCACCGGTCGCGAGACGGATACCCAGATGGTGAACGGGGTCTTATATTTTTAATGCACTTGGCATTGCTGAATCAAACTATTCATCCGTAATCAAGGCGTGAGCGGACAAGACTTTTATACAAGTTAAGCTGACACATTTGATCACTACCCCAAGTCGCACGCGACAGAAGCTTTAAAATGTTCATTGTCTTCGGGCATTTTGCCCTCAGATATTTAATATGAGGAATAAATGTCAGCTTGAACCTAAAATGATTCCTAGAAACTTATGCTCACTGCTCACAGATAGCGCATCTCCTTTGGTTTGTATACTTGGGACAGACGTTACGCCTCTCTTGTTTGTAAAGAGTACGCAAGTGCTCTTCTGGGCGTTTACTTTAAAACCATTCTCATCTGCCCATTTGGACAATCTCTTTATACCACACTGCACTTGTCGTTCGCAGATGGCAATATTACATGACTTAAAGCCTATCTGAACATCGTCGACATAAACAGAATAAAACATCATGCGTGGGATGACTGTGTGCAGGGAATTCATTTTTACAATAAATAGTGCGTAGGAGTTACTGTATAGGCTCCCTTTAGGGAGCCAGAGTTGCGCCAATTTACGCCATCTTGGGTTCCGAAGTTGTGCGGGAAAGCCACTTTCCGTACGCGTAGGAGCCGCGCTCGTGCGGCACTGCCAGTAGCACTTTTTTGCTTTCTTGCTATTCTTTATCATGTTGCGAGTAAAACTCGATTGCTAACCTCACGTTTACGAGCCTGGCATTTACGCTTCCGTGCCTTAGTACGCAATCATTGCTTAAAATACAGCGTGTGACGAACATACACACCGGTGCTATAATTCTTATAGTAGCACTTTCCATCTTCACACTTTCCATCGCGATTGAGCCAGATCGAGATAGAATTTCTCGGTCGCGATTGGCACCTTTGCGCTAACTGCGAATTGAAGCCAGTCGCAGTCGAGGATTTCCACCGGATCGGGCTCGATAGCGATCGAAAGCGACTGTGTGACACCAATATTAGGCCTGCATGCATGCGCTCACAGCCAGCAACAGCTGAAAATGTGCATGCGCAATTCAACAGCGCTGTCGCGTCCAACATTCCTGGTGTTCAAGGTATGAAAGCCGAATTCAGGTGAATGACGCGAGCAATTGCATGCACTCTTAAAAATTTTGCATTGCGCTGCACCACTATGCTGATTCCTATAATATTCCAGTATAGCTTCCTTGTTCGCGTTTGACACGTCACGGACAAATTTATATGTGTTATGGGTCTAATCTAACCGACAAATGTACTAAGGCTGCATGTATTGCCACTGACCGCTTCAACTTGATAAGCTCTGCACAGGATGGCTTTCGCAGAAACAAGTCTACAGAGCTCGTACTACTGGCACAAAAGGAATTCATTCTAGAAAATTTCGAGTGCAGAAATATGGTGCTTGGGCTTTTTTTAGACTTTTCAAAAGCCTTCGACCTCATTAATCATGATATTCTGCTTCAAAAAATGGATTACTATGGCATAAGAGGTGTCACGCACAAACGAATCAAGTCATATTTACTATACCGTACTCAATTTGTTGCCATCGAAGGAAATCATTCTTCAATAAAATGCATTAAAACAGGCGTCCCTCAGGGAAGCATCCTGGGACCGTTTCTGTTCATACTTTATATTAATGAGATTGTCCACATTGATATGGTGCTTGGGCCATTATATAATATATGCTGATGACACGAGTTTATTCTTTTCGGGCAAATCATGTGCCGATTTGGGTAGTCGAGTGAATAGCGCACTGTCTGAAATTAATGCATGGGCCCAAATGAACTCCCTAAAACTAAACATTAATAAAACGAAGGCAGTTTTATTTCACCCCCGCCCCGCATATGTCCAGTTACCCACCATTTTGTTAAACAACTCTAAAATTGAAGTGGTAAAAAGCTTCAAATCACTGGGCGTGTATTTTTCACAAAACATGACATGGGATGATCACGTGAACTACATTATTAATAAACTATCTAGGACAACAGGCATTATGCGCCGCCACTGCTACTATTTTCCTACCTCTCTTAACATACTCATATATAAATCCTTATTTTTGTCTCTATTAAATTACGCGTTTCTTGTATGGTCAACAACAACAGCTGGAAACATTACCAAACTTACCCTCCTGCAAAAAAGTGCTTTACGCCTAGCCTGTAAAGTCCCATATCGCTACCACACTGCAGACTTGTTTAAGAAGTACCACATCATTCAGGTTACATCAATGTATGATTACAAGCTATGCCGTTTATATAAACTCGGTTTGCTGAAAAATAATGATGACATGACAAGCCTACCAAGGCTAGAGAAAAACATTCATGCTTATAATGTACGCCATCCTGAAGTGTGGTATGTCGCGAAATGTAGAACTAATTATGGAAATCAAATGTTAAAATTTCAATTGCCTACACTTCTAAACCACATAATAAAAGCAAATAACATTGACATATCTAGTTCATCACCAAAACAACTGCGTTTAATGTTTGTATAATGATGTGATACGATGATTTCCTTTTTCTTTATGACTGCTTCGTAATCCCCTTTTCAAGTGAAGTTTTATATCTTTTGTAAGTGGTTTCCTTAGTAGGTTGTACTTCCTTAGCCGCACGCTTTTATGCTTCCCCGTGTGCTAGGGGGGTCAGGGCAGCTCAAGCTGTTCTTACAGCTTTTACCTGCCCTCCTCGTAACTTTTTCTTGTTGCGGAATAAAAATTCAATTCAATTCAATTCAATTACTTGTTTATTGTACGTGTAAAGTTATTCTGGGTGCATTAAATTGTGCAACTTCTGCAGTGCCGTGGTTAGACTGAAAAACAAGCCAGGCTTTTATTTCTTGCTTGTTGAGCGCACTACAATCTTTATATCGTTTTGACAGGAGCACGCGAATGGCAGGTTTACTGAAGCAATGACATAAGCATTTGCCAAGGTTAAGTTAAGCGTCAAAGAACAGGTGGTTTCTAAGAATTTTTATACACATGCTGAGATTCCAGCTGATAACACAGGTTAGAATGGCCATCAATGTTTGTTAATGCTATACGCTGCTATTAGAAATTGCCAACGAGCCAGGCAATAAGGTGCATTTTATTGCAATTTCTGGTTCCCAACACAGCGCCGTGAACAAAACAAAAACAAAAGCACCCTAACGAATCGCAGTTCTCGAAAGCCAACTAACAGTTGACAAGCAATGAAGCGACAACCGCTTCTCATCACGATGAGAAGTGAACGAGACCGGCTAAAATGGCAACACTTGGTAATACAACGTTGCTAATTGTTACCGTTACTCTGTCATTATTTTAATAAACTTCTAGTCCGCGCTCGTAAGCAAAGCAATTTTCACACTTCACCCGAAAGTCGAAATGATACAAGCTGGCCTCTCAACCAGCAGCATCGAAGAAGCAGCAGCAAGAATAATAACAGTACCGATGTCAATTGCGCTTGGCCTGCCGGAACCCGCGGAGCGTTGGCGTCGCCTGTGTAGTCTTGGCTTCTCCGCAGCGCAGCGGAACCACTTTTGACCACGTGATGGCGCTCGGCGAATAGTGGTGTACAATCAATGCAGGCGGAGCGAGCGGCGCGCGGAAAACAGTGGCGCAACTCTGGCTCCCACATGGAGCCTATACCGTAACTGTAATAGTGCGCAACTAAGTACGCCCCCCTGCGGCACACCGGACTCTGGGTGAATGACCCAGACAAAGCGTTGCCCACTCTTACGCGGAATGTGCGATCAGATTGGTAACTTTCGATTGTGTTTAACATGCTGCCACGGACACTCATCGCCGAAAGATCTTGGAGAATGCCGTAGCGCCATGTCGTATCGTAAGCTTTCTCTAGGTCAAGAAACACTGAGAGACAGAACTGCTTATGTATAAAAGCATCTCTAATATAAGACTCAATGCGAACAAGGTGGTCTGTTGTGGACATACCTTCCCTGAAGCCACATTGCCAGGGGTCTAGTAGTTTGTTATTTTCAAGGAAACAGATTAAGCGCCTGTTTATAATTTTTTCGAACAGTTTGCACAGGCAGCATGTTAGCGGTATTGCCCTGCAGCTGCTGGCTAGGGATGGATCTTTGCCTTGTTTAAGCACGGGGATGACTATAGCTTCCTTCCACGAGGGCGGTATATACCCATCCGCCCCCATGACATTGAAGGCGCTGGCTTTGAAAAAACAACACAAATGGCAATTTCTCTGGATCAGCAATTGTCAAATCAAGGCCAGAAAAGTTGAGGGAACCAGAGTGTACTGCATTGCCGATGAATCAGACCTAGCGGTCATTAACTAATAAGGGTTCAGTTTGTACCTGCCTTAACCCCTTTCTTCCATCGTGGCGTCATATTATACAACGAGCGAGTTAAATGACTTCCTTCAGAACAGTAATCACTCCTTTATCCATTTCAATGTGGGCAGCCTCCACAAACATTACGATGACTTCCAGAATCTGCTTTCAACTCTTACACTTTTTCAATCATTGCTGTCTCAGAGACCTGGCTTAGTGAAGTTTATAAAAACTTGTACTGTTTCCCTTCATATAAATCAGAGTATAACAGACAGTCCAGTAACCGCGGTGGAGCCGCTGTCTATATCTCGCCCGGAACCCGGTACAATCGAAGACTCGACCTCACGTTAAATACTCAAAACTGCGAATCAGTCTTCTTTGAATTCGATTCTAACTTTCTCAACATTGATAATAGAAATTTTATTTTTGGTTGCGTTTACCGTTCACCTTCTTCCTCAGTTTCTGATTTTTGTATTTCTCTCGAAAATATAATGGCAAGGTTATCCATGGAGTACAAAAAATGGCACAATTATGAGCGATACGAACATAAACTTAATGGACTCATCCCGAGCTCTGTCAGTTATTCATCTTGTTTTCATAGTTTTGGTTACAAATGTCTTATTAATGTCCTTACTCGTTCTATTCTTGGCGGTTCCAGCACTCTAATCGATCATACGTTGTCTGATTTTTTGAATCCACCTGATGCAGGAGTACTTGAAACTGACATTACTCACCATTTTCCCGTCTTTATGCGCACTACATCTGCGCACTATTCTTGTCCCTACACTTGCACCAAACTTGTTTTCGATAAAAGTTATTCTCAGAATATGTATCTCATACTGACTGGTCCTTCGTTTTATTGCGATAGCAATTATATGGACACTTCAACCGGATTTCTGCCGTCGGCGTCGCCGTCGCCGTCGCCGTGAGGTTCCGTATAGATAAAATCTTCGCCGCGCGCCGTATGCCCCAGAGGCAGCGTGCGGGGACGCGCGCTATCACGGAGAGCGAACGCACTCAATCTCCCACGCGCAAGCAAGGAAGCGGGAAGCCAGCGCCGGAAGGAGCGGGGGGGGGGGGGGGGGGCGCACTTCTACGCTGCCAACAACCGCGCTCGTCGTTCGTTCGACCGCACCGTCTCTTATCTCCACACGGCTCTGACCTTTATGCGCATTCGCCGCTCAGTTTCCCTTGAAGCGATAGACCGCGCGTACCTTCGCCCCCTGCTGCGGCGCATATATCCGCTCGCTGCCAGCGTTTTGACGGTCGTTGTCTGCAGTCATTCAGTGTGATCTATTCATGTTTGTTTGTGCGCGCTCACACCACGCTTCTTCAATCAGTTAGTAATAGTCGGGCCACATTTTCCAACGCACGCTACACATGCAATGCTGCCCGGGTCGGCAGTGCAGCGCTACAGGTGTGTCCCTTCGCACGCGCTGCCCACGGGAAGCGCTTCTCAGCAACACCACCGTTTCACACGCGCCTTCTCGTGGTCATCGAGTCTCTCTTCATGTCGGTCTACTTACGCCGCAGCACACCTGCTTACTTAATCAGCTCATGTTTACTACAATTCATATTGCTACCAAAGCCGCTCACCTTACTTCGTATGACATTGCTGTGTTGCTATCGCATTCATCGCTTCGCCCTTAGGGCGAAACTGTGACATTTTTTTGACACCAACGATGCACAGGTAGCCTTCTCGCGATTTCTAAAAAAAGTTGTCGCAGTTTCACCTGAAAGGCGAAGCATCAATTGCGATACCAAATTTGTAGACAGCTATACGGAGTAATGATAGTAGCTTTATCAGCTGTATAAACTTGGCCATGCAGCAGCACCGGCAACACGCAGAACTGTTGTTGACGCCGTCGGCGTTTTGCCCCGCGTTCGCACAAAATGCGCGCGGCGTTGGTGACTGTTGCCGGAGCCTCTGATATAAATAGGCACTTGATAAGTGGTTCTTGAGGGAAAGGGAAAGGTTGGCGCTATCTTCTGCAGCCCTTGAGGGAGCACGGCTTGGCGCTGAGCCGTGCTCCCTCAAGGGCTGCAGAAGATAGCGCCAACCTTTCCCTTTCCCTCAAGAACCACTTATCATCAGGGAGCACGGCTCAGCGCCAATAAATAGGCACTTGGTGCCGCAGCTAAACGTCGCCTCCCTTCCTTCCCCCCCCCCCCCCTCGGCCTTTCGTGCGTCAGAAGAAGGCGCGTTTGCTCTACATATATGGTGATTGTAAGGGAGGAAAGAGACGCCTACTTCTGCAGCCCTTAAGGGAGCACGGCACAGAACGCGCGTTTGTTCTCCGCCGTGCGTTCACTCCCCGTGAAAGCGCGCGTCCCTCGCGCCCTTTCACTCGCACATACAGCGTTCGGCGGCGCGAGGCGACGATTTCATCTCCATTGACGTCATACGGAACCTCACGGCGACGGCGACGCCAACGGCAGAAATCTGCTTTGGAGTGTCCATATAATTGCTATCGCAATAAAAAGTTGTTATCAGACTATAATTCCTACTCTCAGATACGCAAATGCAAAAGGAAAGTGGCGTCACCTTAAAACCCATGGGTCACCGATAGTCTGTTAAAAGCCATGCGCGCACGAGAAAACCTTTATAAAAAAAAGAGAACCATTAAATATAAACCTACGTGCGCGGCACAAGAAATTTTGCAACTCACTTTCTGCTCGGCTTAAAAAAGCGAAAAGCATATATTATGAAGAAAAAATACTTGAATGCGGTTCTGATGTAAAGAAAAAATGGCAAATAGTGAATTCATTTTTGAGTAGGAAACAGGAAGCTGATAACATAGCCAAAATATCCCACGATTCCAATACTTATTTAGAGCCACTTATGATTGCGGATGCTTTCAGCGATTCTTTCCTTCCCAATATCTCTACTCAAGCAAAACACCACTTATATTCACCAAAGCGCGTTGCACAATCATTTTATATGTTTCCAACTACTCCTGATGAGGTGCTATCAGTAATTAACAATTGAAAAATAACAATCGCTGGGCTGCATAACATTCATCCTGGTCATGTTGTGGAGATGGGTTTGCACAAGGCTTACCCTACGAGCGACGGTCAGGAAAGGGCACGACGCTCCTCCACTCCGCAACGCACAAAGGCGCTACGGCAGGGTTCGTCGACTCTCCGACACGGCGCAGAGAAGGCTCCGGAGTCAGATCGCCAACAAACTCGGGTTTATTCACCCAAGGTACAGCTCAGTGCTACAGTCACGGCGCTTACGGGCCAAGGCTCGCCGCAAGACCGATCGAGTACGCGCGCCCGCTGCGCTAGGGCTAACCGGGTAGCGGTCCGCCAAGCGCGATAACGAGGAGTCGCGAGAACAAAGGTCTCATGTAACCACCTCGTTGCGAGCCTGAGAGCCTCTGCCGCGGCGAGGAAGCGCTCAGCGGACGAGAGCTCGGGTGGAGAGGGTGCCCGGGGGCCGGCGCGCGGAAGGCCAATCAGGGAGCGTCCCGGTGACGTGTCTCGCGGGGCAAGTCCAATCCCGGGGGGGAGAAGCACGGTTTGCGCGGGAAAGTAAGTCCGGCGCGCTCGCCATGTCCGCCATGTTGCCGTTACGGCGGCGGTTCCCGGGGATCGAGCTAAGCACCACGCGCGAGCTGGGGGACGAGGCGCGGGAAGGCACCTCGATCCCCACATTCCCCCCTCCTAAAGACCGAGGCCAGCCTCCAAAGTGGCTGACCGAGGCCAAGTGGCAAGGTTGACTCAGCCAAAGAGGGCTAAGCCAACGGGGCAAAGTCCAAGAGGGTGTCGTCGTCTTCCTCAGGACCAGGACAGGGAAAAGGGGCCACAGCAGTCCAAAAAGGTGAAGACGTCGCTTCTCTTGACACAAAGCCAGGGGTATGCCTTCGCCACCAAAGTTCCGCACGCTGGAAGGACCCCCTGCCAGGTGGAAGAGTCAGCAGCCCAGGAAGGACGGGGCAGGGCAGCACCATGGTTCAGCCAGCAACACTCGAGGTCCGCCGGACTGGAGCAGCCAGGAACGCGCGAGGCGTGGCTGCCATTTTGGCGCAGCAGCCACCACAGAAGTCACTGGGCTCCCCGGATTGCGCAGGAACAGCAGGCCGGGATAACCGGCAGCCAGGTCAGCAGCGGCAGCCGGAGTGACCATCCTCGGCCAGAGGTCAGCGCCTGATTGGGGACCAGCCACAATTAGCGGCAGCCTAGGCAGCAAGAGGCAAGGCTGGCACGGGTTCGTGGCCCCCAGAGGCAGGAGTCATTCATGGCGGAAGGACCAGGAGCAGCAGGCCTTGAGGTCGGCAACAGGCTGACATGGTAAGACCAGGGACAGCCGGCTTCGTGGTCAGCAAGACTGGTGGCACAGTGGAGCCAGGTGCAGGGAGCAGACTGGACGACGCAAGGTGAAGGACAGGAACACCCCCCGGCATAGCCGGCATGCCAAGGAAGTTGCCCGCCTGGCTGACAGCCCAAAAAGGGGCGTTTGCCAGGCTGAGGCTTGGGCAACACATAAGAGGGTATATTAGGCCACATGGGCCTGTCACCGCTTCGATGTGCGCCCTTGCACCGTAGCTACATTTCTCCATTCACCGGCATGGTAGGGAATGAAGTCCAGCCACCTGCTAGTGGGAGAAAGCTGACTAGGCGCGTCAGAAGGCGGGTGAGCACGAGAGGGTATATTAGGCCAAAAGGGCCTGACACCACTTCAACGTGCGCCTTCGCACCGTAGCTGTGTCTCTCCGTTCATCGGCGTGGTAGGGAATAAAGTCCGGCTACCAGGTGGTGGGATTAAACCTGCCTAGGTGCGTTTCCGTAGGTTGTACCGGTGGCGTGGCCTGGGGCCAGCCGTATCACGGTTTGCCTGCGGTTCGTTGACCGCCTCCCCCTCTCCCCAGTCGTTGCTACGGGCAACGAAAGGTTTGAGGTCCTAGACGTGAACTGGACCGCCGACTGGTCTCCCTTGGGAGTCAGCCAGCTTGTATACCAGAGGGGACATTTTGGTCTCCACTCGGTACGGGCCCAACCATTTGGCCGACAGGGAGGCAGAGATGCCTTTGGCGGCGTCACTCAAGACATGGTTGCGTCTGAGGACGAGATCGCCGACACCATAGTGCACGTCCGTAAGTGACCGGTCGTATTGGACCTTTTGTCCAGCTCGCGCTTTTGCCAGGTTGGAACGGGCCAGGTCAAGGGCCGCGTCCATCCGTGAGCGCAGTTCCGCCGCGTAGCCGGAAAGGCCGGCTTTCGTGGCGCACGCCCCGCTGCCGGTCCGCAGAACGCGGTCCATGGGGTTTGGCAGCTCTCTCGCGAAGTTGAGGAAAGCGGGCGTGTACCCAGTCGAACGGTTCACCGTGGACCGCAAGGAGAAGCCTATCTCGTTAAGACAGACATCCCAATCCCTATGTTGCTGGGCAAAGGCCGCGAGCAAGGGCTTGAGGTTCCGGTTAATCCGTTCTGTCGGGTTGGCCTGTGGGTGATACGTGGTTGTCTTGCGGTGCTTAATGCCAAAGGCAGCACACGCATCCACGAACACCTTGGCCGTGAAGTAGGACGCGTTGTCCGTTATCAGCTCCGCCGGAAAGCCAAAGCGGGTAAAGACCTCGGTCAACTTGTCCCAGATTGCGCGTGCCGTTAACTTCCGAAGGGGAAAAAGTTCAACCCATTTCGTGAAGTGATCTGTGACAGCCAGGAGAAAAACGTAGCCTCGCCGGCTTCTGGGAAAGGGTCCCATAATGTCACAGGCCGCGACTTGCCAGGGTAGCTGGCTGTCGATTGGCTGCATGAGCCCGGGGGGTTTGCCCGCGCGAGGCTTCACACATTGGCACACGCGGCATGAGCGGGCGTAGTGAAGAGCGTCACGCTTCATGCCTGGCCAGGTAGCGGAGCGGCACAACTTTTGGAAAGTCTTAAGGCCACTCGCATGTCCGGCCACCCGCGAGTCGTGGAAATAGCTCAGGGTGGCTTTCCTTAGACTGCGGGTTATCACCACCTTGAAAGACTCCTGGGGAGCCTCCTCAGATGGGATATAGCGCAGGAGAGCTTTATCGGCGTCAAGCAGATACGTATCCAACGTGCCCGCAGCAATACTAGCTGTCCGGGTACGCCCGGCGGCTTTGCCGCCCCACTCCTCTTGGGAGCTCGGCTCTTGGAGCCTGTCAACGATTTCTATTTACAAAACGGGCCGTTCTGCTTAGCAGATACGGATCCCACGTGCCCGCAACAATACAAGCTGCGTGGCACTCGGCGCCAACAGCAATACCAGCTGTCCGGGTGCGCCCGGCGGCTTTGCCGCCCCGCTCCTCTTGGGAGCTCGGCTCTTGGAGCCCGTCAACGATTGCTATATACAAAATGGATCGCTCTGCAGAGCCTTTAGCAGCTCTTGCCTGCTGAAGACAATACCCGATGAGGTAACGGGATCCACCAGGTAAACGTCCTCTCCCGGGGCTGGCAATCCGAGGATCGCTTCGCCGTCGGGGGTCGCGCCTTTCGAGCCATTGGAGACACAGGCTCCGGTCTCTACTAAGTGCATGAGATTCGCGCCTTTTGAGCCATTGGAGACTGAGGCTCCGGCTTCTACTTGGTGCGAATGCTCACGGGAGTGGCGGACCAAAGGATCAAACGCTGAAACGGGGGCTCGCGACAAGGCGTCCGCCACCACGTTTGAACTCCCTTTCCGGTAGCGCAGAACAAGGTACCACTGCCATGTCAACGCCCAGCGCGCGAGGCGGCCCGATGGCTCGCACAAGCGCTTAAGCCGTATTGTACGTCTCCACGGCAAACGGCACGTACGCTAACGCCAACTTCCGGAGAGCAAAAAGGACCAACGGACAGGTGGTCCGCTCAATGCACGACCGACCGAATGGGGCCAGTAATCGGCAATGAGCAGAGCTGGGCTGCCGCTCCGACAGGCGCATGAGGCCTCACATGACCGGCAGACGGATCGACAGCGGAGCGGGGTGACTCACGCACGTCGAAAATGTCGCTCGGATGCGCGTGAGACAAGCGGTAGGCGGAAAACGCGGCGACTTTGTCGGCTGAGCGGGGTGGCTCGCGCTCGACATTGCTTCCCAGCTGCGCTCGGGACAAGGAGAGGCCAGCGAGCAATTTGCACCAACAGCGAGGCAGGGAGGCTCAGCTGCGGCGCACGGGACACCGAACTGCGCTCGGGACAAAGGCAGGCCAGCGAGCGAGCTCGCGCCTACGGCGTAGCGGGAAGGCTACACCGCGGCGTATTCGTCCGAGAAATGCGCTCGGGACAACGGTGGGCCAGCGAGCGTATGCGTGCGAGCATCTAAGCGGGGTGGCTCCGATGCGGCACATGGCGCAGTGAACGACGCTCGGGACAAAGGGAGGCCGGCGAGCGTATTCGTGCGAGCATCTAAGCAGGGTGGCTCCGATGCGGCACGTTGGGCACAACTGAGCTCGGGACAAAGGCCAGCGAGCGGAGACAGCACGCCGGAGGGGCTAGTAGGCACCTGCTCCCCGCGCGTCTCAAACAGTTCATGAAACCCGTAACTGGCGTGGCTATATGGGACTAGCGTACACATCCGAGCTGTCGACATCACCTAGGGCGCTCCAAGGAAGGGATCGCTCCCGGTGGCCGAAAGCAGAGGGTCGCGAAGGCGAACCTACCTCGTGCTATCGGTGTCGCTCGCTCCGAAGGACGATAAATCCGCAGCCAGGGGGTGAGGCAGGAACGAGGGCCGTGAAGGGGCCTGCTCTGATGCCATGCCGAAACCACGTTGGGCGCCAGTTATGTGGAGATGGGTTTGCACAAGGCTTACCCTACGAGCGACGGTCAGGAAAGGGCACGACGCTCCTCCACTCCGCAACGCACAAAGGCGCTACGGCAGGGTTCGTCGACTCTCCGACACGGCGCAGAGAAGGCTCCGGAGTCAGATCGCCAACAAACTCGGGTTTATTCACCCAAGGTACAGCTCAGTGCTACAGTCACGGCGCTTACGGGCCAAGGCTCGCCGCAAGACCGATCGAGTACGCGCGCCCGCTGCGCTAGGGCTAACCGGGTAGCGGTCCGCCAAGCGCGATAACGAGGAGTCGCGAGAACAAAGGTCTCATGTAACCACCTCGTTGCGAGCCTGAGAGCCTCTGCCGCGGCGAGGAAGCGCTCAGCGGACGAGAGCTCGGGTGGAGAGGGTGCCCGGGGGCCGGCGCGCGGAAGGCCAATCAGGGAGCGTCCCGGTGACGTGTCTCGCGGGGCAAGTCCAATCCCGGGGGGGAGAAGCACGGTTTGCGCGGGAAAGTAAGTCCGGCGCGCTCGCCATGTCCGCCATGTTGCCGTTACGGCGGCGGTTCCCGGGGATCGAGCTAAGCACCACGCGCGAGCTGGGGGACGAGGCGCGGGAAGGCACCTCGATTCCCACAATGTTAAGTTAATTTCGAAATCAATATCATTTGTTCTGCCTCAAAGTATTAACCTCATGTTTAAAACAGGCACTTTTCCTCGCGAGCTTAAACGTGGTAGGGTTACTCCAGCATTAAGAAAGGTGATCGATCATTACCATCTAACTATAGGCCTATCTCTGTTTTACCATTCTTTAGCAAGGTCATCGAGAAAATAATCGAAAAGTGATTGATAAAATACTTAAACAAATTTAATATTCTTTCACCTGACCAATTTGGATTTCGATCCAGTTACTCTACTGACCTAGCGCTTGTATCTCTTACTGACCAACTAAAGAAAGACATTGTTTACGATAAATTTGCAGGATCTTTATTTGTAGATTTTTCAAAGGCATTTGATAGCATTGACCACGATATTCCTAATGTTAAACTAGATTCAATAGGTATAACAGGTCCTCCATTACTACTATTACGCAACTACTTACGAGACAGATATCAGATTGTTAGTGTTTCGGATGCTTAATCTAAACCAAAAGTGACTAATTTAGGTGTACCCCAAGGATCCATTTTGGGCCCGTTACTCTTTTTACTTTATATTAATGATCTACCTAACTGCCTCACATCTTCTAAGTGTATACTATATGCCGATGACACAACAATTAGTAATTCCGATGAATGTCTGTCAACGGTAGTACCCAGGCTGAATACTGATCTTCTTAACTTGTTAGGATGGTGCAAAATGAATAGACTTACCATTATTCCCACTAAAACTAAATTTCTTCTCTTCTCATCCCAAAATAAATCACCACTATGCATTCCGCCCATTTCCATTGGTAGCCATTTATTATCAGAAAGTGAAGAATGCAGATACTTAGGTGTTATTATTAGCTGTAACCTAAAATTTCAGCGCCATATAACTCATATAAAAGGTTAAAAAAACATGGCTGACTAATGGAGTAGCACACGAGGAATAAGGATTATAAACAGGGATAAGGTGCCTCAGAAAGGCTGGCCAACGTTTCGATAGGAGGACCTATCTTCGTCAAAGGCGGCCTCGTCATCCTCGGCGGGTTAGTTTTAAAGGGTTAGTGGAGTGACGTCACGTCGATGTCCGCTGTGGCTGTCTGTAAAGGGAGAAACTGAAAAGAAAATGAGCGCCGGCGCTTGACTGGCTAGGCGCGGTTTCTAAGACGAGGGGACAAGAGCGGGAGAGCGAGAAAGTGGCAAAAAATATATATATATTTAAAAAAAAAAGAAAAAAAACCGTCAGAGGGGGTTGGGGGAGCGAGAGGCGAGTGAGCGTTCGGAGGAGTCGTGGTCGGCGTGCGTTTGGGGTCCCTGAAGAGCCGGTCAGTGTGCAGGTCACAATACGAGTTGAAAGCATGACTTGAGTAGCGTAGCATCAAGGCATCGGGTAATTTTGTGGTTGACAGGGAGCAGCTTGGCCCGTCAAGGGACGTTAGCCTCACTAGATCGCCCTAGGCGTCGTCGCGGCGGTATACAGAATTGGCGAGACCTAGTGTGGTCAAGGCGCCGAAAAAGGTATCCTGGCGTCTGGGATTTTGGACTGTCTCGGTGTGGATCTCGTGTGGAGAAAAAAAAAGAAAAAAAAGAAAAAGGAAACGCGCGTTTGAGGAAAAAAAAAACCAGCGCAGGAGGGTGACAGTGTAGAAAAAATATAATTAGAAATTTAAACCTGGGGGGGGGGGGGGGGGAGACAGGTGTACCTAGAAAAGCGCTCGCATGGTTGATCAATGCGTAAAAGCATGGAGGACGATAATGAATTGAGTGGTAGGGGAGATGCAGGGAAGTTCCCTGCATCTCCCCTACCACTCAATTCATTATCGTCCTCCATGCTTTTACGCATTGATGAACCATGCGAGCGCTTTTATAGGTACACCTGTCTCCCCCCCAGGTTTAAATTTCTAATTATATTTTTTCTACACTGTCACCCTCCTGCGCTGTGTTTTTTTTTTCCTCAAACGCGCGTTTCCTTTTTCTTTTTTTTTCTTTTTTTTTCTCCACACGAGATCCACACCGAGACAGTCCAAAATCCCAGACGCCAGGATACCTTTTTCGGCGCCTTGACCACACTAGGTCTCGCCAATTCTGTATACCGCCGCGACGACGCCTAGGGCGAACTAGTGAGGCTAACGTCCCTTGACGGGCCAAGCTGCTCCCTGTCAACCACAAAATTACCCGATGCCTTGGTGCTACGCTACTCAAGTCATGCTTTCAACTCGTATTGTGACCTGCACACTGACCGGCTCTTCAGGGACCCCAAACGCACGCCGACCACGACTCCTCCGAACGCTCACTCGCCTCTCGCTCCCCCAACCCCCTCTGACGGTGTTTTTTTTTTATATAATTTTTTTGCCACTTTCTCGCTCTCCCGCTCTTGTCCCCTCGTCTTAGAAACCGCGCCTAGCCAGTCAAGCGCCGGCGCTCATTTTCTTTTCAGTCTCTCCCTTTACAGACAGCCACAGCGGACATCGACGTGACGTCACTCCACTAACCCTTTAAAACTAACCCGCCGAGGATGACGAGGCCGCCTTTGACGAAGATAGGTCCTCCTATCGAAACGTTGGCCAGCCTTTCTGAGGCACCTTATCCCTGTCTATAATCCTTATTCCTCATATAAAAGGTTATCACATGGAATACGAGTTCTCATTAGGTCACGTCCGTTCTTTTCACAACCTGTGTTGCTCTCACTATATTTCGCGTTTGTACACTCTCACATTAATTACTGCATAACCTCCTGGGTTAACAGGTACTAAAACTGCTACAAACTATCCAGAACCAGGCCATTAGAATAATCACGTCGAGTCCACACACCACCAATGCTAAACAGTTACTACAAGAAGATAACATTCTTGACCTTGCCGCCCTTGTCAAATTCAACCTTGCCACTTTTCTTTTAGAACTATTAATGACAAGATCACATTGTCGCTATTTCCTATGTCATCTCTAACGAACACCAACCCAACACGTTTCACGCTACATAACAACTTCATTCTGCCCAAAGTACGTACTAATTATGGCAAACAGACCGTTCACTTTGCAGCCATATCATCATGGAATACATTACCATTTGTCATAAAACTCCAGAAAGCCCATAGGTTTTGCCATCAATTGATTTTTTTTCTTATGTGATTTGTATGTGACATAGTGTACTGTATAATCCGATTTAGTTTTAGACTTGCTGTTCTGATCATGTACGTCAACATGTTGCTTAAGCTGTTTTTTCATTTTTTTCCTTTTCGTTTTCCTCCTCTTCTATGTTAGTTTTACCTAGTTTCAGTATATTACTTACTCCCGATACACTGTTGTCTATTAATATTGCCCGGGGAAACGGTATAAATGGAAATATATTTACAAACTATATAGAGCGAGCTGTAGCACTGCCAAAATGGCGGAAAGGCAATCTTTTCAATCGTCGCGTCTTCTTCACCCCAATGGTCAACGTCATCTTTGACCCATTGCGCGCAGTCTCGTAACATTCACCTCCGGCCAGAAAAGCGCCGACCCGGCGCCTGAGACAGGGTGGGCGCAAGGTACGGCTTGAGGCGGGCCACGTGCACGACGTTTGAGGAAGGAGAAGATGTGGTAGGATCGAGTGGGGCTATTTCGCGACATCTGTCAATTGTCGCAGGACGCGATAAGGGCCAGGGTATCTCCAAATTAGTTTTTCAGAAAGGCCAACGCGCCGAGACGGGGACCAGACAAGGACAAGATCACCCGCACTGAAGCGGGCGTCTCAGTGATGGGCGTCGTACAACAACTTCTGCCGTGACTGCGACGCAGAGAGGCGAAGACGGGCAATGTGACGTGCCTTTTCTGCTGTAGCAATAGCGTCGCGCGCGTTTTCAGTAGGCAGTGCGGCAGGGGTCGAAATAAGTGTGTCAAAAGAGAGTGTTGGTTCTCGTTCGTATAGAAGATAGAAGGGATAGTATCTGGCGGTGTCATGTCACGCAAAAGTGGCAAAAGGTATCGCAGTGTCCCAGTCATGGTGATCAGACGAAACATACATAGAGAGCATATCAGTGATAGTGCGATTCAGACGTTCGGTAAGACCGTTTGGGGGTGGCACGCAGTCGTAAGTTTGTGTTTGGTGGCACATAAACAAAGTAAGTCTTCAATGATATAAACAAAGTAAGTCTTCAATGACTTCAGATAAGAAGCAGCGACCCCGGTCGATGAGACGCTGACGAGGAGAGCCATGATGTAAAATTACGTTTCGCATCAAGAAGTCGGCGACGTCTGTAGAGCAACTCGTCAGGAGAGGTCTTGTGATAGCGTAACGGGTCGCATAATCCGTAGTAACGGCAATCCATTTATTGCCAGCGGTGGAGAGAGGAAAGGGGCCGAGAAGGTCGAGGCCCACACAAAAAAATGGCTCGGCGGGTATGTCAATAGGCTGGAGGAGCCCAGCTGGAGGAAGATATGGCTTTTTCCAGCGTTGGCACGACGCGCAGGCAGCGACATAACGTTGAACAGAACGATAGAGACCGGGCCAGAAAAAGCGCCGCCGTACACGGTCATACGTCCTGGAAACACCAAGGTGGCCGTCTGTTGGGACATCGTGCAGTTGCTCGAGTACAGTCGCCCGAAGATGTGCGGTAACGACGAGTAGTAGTTCCTGTCCCTCGGGGTGCATGTTACGGCGATATAATGTGCCATTTACAATGACGAACGGTCCGACGAGCCAGACTGCAGGCGGTTGATGAGATCATTTTGAGACGTGTCCCACCGTTGCTCGTCACCAGTGTGGCTGAAAGCGGAGAGCGAGAAAAGGCCGGGGGGTGTATCCTCCGTGTTAGCTTCGGGGGCATCAATGGGGTGCCGAGACAAGCCGTCGGCGTCCTGGTGTAGTCGGCCAGACTTGTGCACCACAGTGTACGTGAATTCCTGGAGACGTAGAGCCCCGCGACCTAGACGCCCAGTGGGGTCCTTGACCTGGCGGTGGTGCTGGGTCCCGGACCAGGACGAATTTTTCTTCAACTGCGAGGCTTTCTTTCGAGGAATCCGGTTGGGTTTCCATTGTAGCAAATTGCTACATTTGGGTGGATGTCTCAGTTTCCATTTAATTACTTATCTCCACCTAGCGGATTTCCGCTGAACTATTACGTCATACAGTTGCCTTTGCTTCGAGTTGTTGACAAATTCGACTTCGCCCTGCCATCTGCTAGCCGCCTGGTTAGCTCAGATGGTAGAGCGGCTGCCCCGGAAAGGCGGTGGTCCCGGCTTCGAGTCCCGGACCAGGACGAATTTTTCTTCAACTGCGAGGCTTTCTTTCGAGGAACCCGGTAGGGTTTCCATTCTAGCAAATTGCTACATTTGGGTGGATGTCTCAGTTTCTTTTTAATTACTTATCTCCACCTAGCGGATTTCCGCTGAACTATTACGTCATATACTTGCCTTTGCTTCGAGTTGTCGACAAATTCGACTTCGCCCTGCCATCTGCTAGCCGCCTGGTTAGCTCAGATGGTACAGCGGCTGCCCCGGAAAGGCGGTGGTCCCGGGTTCGAGTCCCGGACCAGGACGAATTTTTCTTCTACTGCGAGGCTTTCTTTCGAGGAACCCGGTTGGGTTTCCATTGCAGCAAATTGCTACATTTGGGTGGATGTCTCAGTTTCCCTTTAATTACTTATCTCCACCTAGCGGATTTACTTATCTCCACCCCACGGGATACGACGCTTCTTCGCAAGTCCATTAGTTTGACGGATGTATGTTGTGGCAGCCTCAATTATAAAGCCTGTCGTAAACGCTACGGCATTGTCGATATTAAAAGAGGCAATATTGACACGGAACAGCCGCCACAGCGTGGCTACACTGAGGAGAAGGAAGACGACGGGTTCCCGCTTGATATAGCATCGCCATTTTGGCGTACGTTATCTTCCCTGTAAATAAAGTGTAAATAGTCTTGGGCATCAGTTACACGTAACATTATTTGGTGGAGGTGCGGACGTTCCCCCTACCGTCATGGAGCTTCACAGCGGTCGCAACGGCGCCACTGCAACATCGGCTCCTGCTGCCGGCATTTCATCTACGCAAGCGTCTCCACCTACAGCTCCGACATACGTCGCCGTTTCCACCCCTCGGGATCCTGGTGTTTTCACCGGAGTCCGCAGACCTGATGTCGACGACTGGCTCCGCTTATACGAACGTGCCAGCACCAGTCACAGGTGTGATGTGACTATTATGCTTGCCGACGTTCTTTCTACCTCGACTGTGCTCCACGGGCATGGTTCCAGACTCACGAAGAGGAGACCTCGAGCTGGGATCTCTTCAAAGAGAAGCTCTACGACCTTCTTATCAATCCGTTCGGTCGCCAACTCTATGCCAAGAAGGCCCTTGCCATACGTGTTCAGACGTCGACCGAGTCCTACGTGTCGTACATTATCCACATCTTAGCCCTTTGTTCCAAGGCTGACCCGAACATGTCGGAGGATGATACGGTTAATCACGTCCTCAAAAGCATTACTGAGGACGCCTTCAATTTACTGGTGTTTACGAACGTCACCAGAATCGATACGATCCTCAAGGAGTGCCACCGTCTCGAGCATACTAAAAGCCAACGGGTATCCCAGCACATCACGCGACTTCCCAACACACCTGCTACGTCATCCTGTGACGACCTCTTCCACCAGCCTTCGCGGTATGACAACTTAACCCGCATCATTCGCCTTGAGGTCGAAGGCGGCCCTTTCATTCCCTTCACCTGATTATTCTTCGGCGATGATCTCCTTGATCCAGGCCGTCGTCCGTCAAGAATTCTCAAACATCGGCCTGCACTCCGTTCGTTCCGTGCGCTCGCAACCTCTTTCTCACCGCACGTATCCACATCGCCCTTCTTACTGTCTTTATGGACAGCGCAACCCGTCTGAATGGCGAACCGTGGACGACAAGCCGATCTGTTTTAACTGCCGCCGCATTGGACATGCCGCTCGCCACTGCCGCAGCTGCTGGACTTCTCCGACGCGCTTTTCTATCGATTACCACCATCGTCCCTCTAGCGCGTCTTTTTGCTTTCCTCCTTCTATGCCCGACCCATCATCTGACCCAGCGACATCTCTGACACGACCCCGTTACTCCCGCTCACCTTCTCCCTCCCGCCGTCAATCTCGTCCGCTCCCGTCACGCCGCGCTCCTTCTCCGACCTACTCGCTGCACCCCCGACCGGAAAACTAGACCGTGCCGCTTCTGGAGGTGAAGCTGAATTGACGACATTGCCACGAAATCCTCGCTTCACCTTATCCACGAACAGGAATCTTGGACGTTCTCGTCGACAATGTTCCTGTGTGTGCGCTGATTGACACCGGGGCTCATGCGTCCATTATGAGTGCTGCTCTTCGCCGTCGGCTCAAGAAAGTTCTGACACCTGCCCCGAACTGAGCTCTACGAGTCGCCGACGGAGGGACTGTCGCTATTGTTGGCATGTGCTCTGCCTGACTCACCATTGCTGAGAGACACACTGTCGTTCTCTTTACCGTCATCGAGCATTGCCCTCATGAACTCCTTGCCCTTCATGAACTCCTTGCCCATTGCCCTCATGACATTCATGTCTTGACACCATCGGAGCTGAGAGACACACTGTCGTTCTCTTTACCGTCATCGAGCATTGCCCTCATGAACTCCTTGCCCTCCATGAACTCCTTGCCCATTGCCCTCATGACATTCATGTCTTGACACCATCGGAGCTCATCTGTCTTGCGAAAACTATAATTTAAATCACCATGGTACAGTGAAACCATGTGTACTCACAGTGAAAGAAATGTAATTATTCCCTTTAATCGATGTAACCCACTGTTATTTGTTTTTTTTTTCATTTCTGAAAATGTTCTTTGCCACCGTTCTGCCAATATGTAAAGGGGGCCAGGGACCACTCAAGCTGCCGATAAGCAGCTTTTACCTTGGCCCCCTCCATTTGCTTGTAAATGGGCCCAAATAAAATGGAATGAAAATGAAATGAAATTCTCGGTCTGCATTTCCTCGCCAGTCATTTGACCCTCATTGACTGCTCAGCCGGCTCACTTCGCCTTGAATTGCCTCTTCTTGCCGACCCTGTGGACCCGCCTCCCGAGCCATTTGAGCTGCATGGATTTTATTCGCCTACCGCCTCACTCTGTGACACACGTCGACTTGTTTTCCTCCCCAGCTGTACCTCACGGCACTTACGTGGTCGCACCAATTCCGGCCGTTATACTTGGACATGGTGTTACCGTGCCGCACACTGTTCTGACAATTACTGACAGCCGCACCTGCATTCCCCTTGTCAATGTTGCGCTCACCGCGCAAGTCCTGCCTCAGGGGATCTCATTCGCTATAATTAGCGCTCTGCAGAATGGTGAGGTTAAGTCATTCACAGTTGACGATAGCTACAGCTCAGCCCATACCGTGAAGTGATCTCACGGCAGTGATGTCGACATTGAGAAGATGGTTTCCTCTGACCTTACACCTGCTCAAGCTGAAGCCCTCTGCCGCGTTCTTGAAGGCTGTCGCGACATCTTGCACTTTGACAATCGACCCTTAGGTCAAACGTCCGTCGTGACCCATCGCGCAAATAGTGGCGATGCGAACCCTAAACACCGACGTCCATATCGTGTCTCTGCGTGGGGACGACCTGTTATCCAACAGAAAGTTAAAAAGCTGTTTGAAAAGACATTATCGAGCCTTCCTGTAGTCCTGGGGCTTCTCCTGTCGTACTTGTCAAAAAGAAGGATGGAACGTGGCGCTTTTGTGTAGATTATCGCCACTGAACAAAATCACAAAAAGGACGTTTACCCTTTGTCACGGATTGATGACGCTCTGGACTGCCTTGTGCCTGTACGGTGCCACCAATTTTTCTTCAATCGACTTACAGTCCGGCTATTGGCAGATATTCGTCGACGACATGGACCGAGAGAAGACTGCATTTGTTACATCTGATGGTCCTTATCAGTTCAAAGTGATGCCTTTCGGTTTCTGTAACGCGCCTGCCACCTACGAACGAATGATGGACTCTTTGCTTCAGGGGTTCAAGTAGTCCACCTGTTTGTGCTATTCGCACAAACGACATTCGCAGAAGCTCAATGCCGTTTGGTCTCAGGAACGCCGCCTAATCATTCCAACGTTTTACTGACACGGTAACCCGTGGGCTACCCTTCGCATTTGCCTACGTGACGACTTGTTGGTTGCGAGGAAATCCATCGAAGAGCATTGACAACATCTACGCCTTCTGCTCCAACGACTATCTGAACACGGCATCGTCATCAACGTCTCCAAGAGCGAGTTTGATGTTGACAACTTGGAGTTTCCAGGACATCACCTCGATGCCATTGGCATTCGCCCACTTTCATCAAAAATCGAAGCAGTAGAGAGCTTCCCCAAGCCCACAACGATCACGAAGCTGCGATAGTTCTTCGGCATGGCAAATTTTTACAGTAGATTTATAAGAAAATGTGTTCCCTTAGTAGCCGCCTCTGGATCGCCTCCTTACCAAGATGACCAATACGCCCTTGCTCCATTGGGACGCCGACGCTAAAGACGCCTTCATCAAGATCAAGGGCGCACTAGCAAACGCCGCACTTGAGCATCCAAACCCCACGGCATCACTGGTCCTCATGACTGACGCGTCGAGCACAGCCATGGGAGCGGTTCTCCAGCAGCGGATCGATAATTCATGGCAATTCCTAGCCTTTTTTTCCAAGAAACTCACTCCAACCCAAGGTCGCAACAGCCCTCTCGGTCGAGAGTTGCTTGGAATTTACCTCGGCATCCGACACGTTCGCCATATCGTGGAGGTTCGACCCTTCACCATCTTCACGGATCAGAAGCCCTTGACGTATACGGTTTGCAGAGAGCCGTCGACACATACGCCACGAGAAATCCGCCATCTCTTCTTTATATCAGAATTCTCCACCGACATCCGACACGTAAGCGGAGAACGTACCTGCTGACATCCTGAGCCGTGTGAGAGCCGTGACACCACCTGCACGTCCTGGCCCACTAGATGTGCAGACACTCACCGCACATCATCCTCGATAAATCGACAATCGATATAAATCGATAAATCGGCGATCGATAAAGCCATGCCTCAGCTGGCGGACTACAAGATCCTTAAGAATTTATCGCGTGCAAGTCAGCGCGTTGAGACGCTTGGCGCACTGTTTTATGGCAATATCAATCATATGAACAATCCACGCAATCTTTCGCCGTCGTCGATAATTAAACATAAAAATACTGAGTTCTTTAGTTGTAAAACGTTTTCTGAGGAACATTACTCAAATTAAATGTACGATTTCACTTTGCGTCGCAGTTTGAACGTCAAATGGCGATAGAAGTGTCGGCGTGTTCGTGTTCCAGTTTCACATACTGGTGCACAGAAGAAGCTGGTTACACAGCTTTGCTAGTTGGAATAAATTGCAACACAGCCTATGAAGCCCCTGCTGGCTGGCGCCATCAATTCCCCCACGCGTAATAGCTATGGTAGTACCTGCCGGAGGGGGATTTCTGCAACGAAGCACCGCGTGCCTCACATAGCGCAAACACGCCTTCGCGTGTTATTTCTCAAAATGCCGGCCGAGAAGCTCCAGCGAAACACTAATCGCACTGAAGCAAGGCGGGCGCGTAGCCGCGCCAAAACCACTCCGCTGGTATAGATGCACAATGTGCTGCTGCATATGCCGCGCAGGCTGCAGCTCAATGCCATCGGCTTCCAGACGCCCTACTGTGGCAACAGGAGGTTGAGGACAAATGACAAAGTCGACAATACCCTGCAGTTCGAAAGCGCGAAGCGCACGCACATCGTTCCCGCCGTACGGCAACGCGACGCCGTCGCAAGGCGACAACGCCCGCAAGACCCTGTAGTTTGTTTTAATCGATGCTGCTTGCTCTCATCGACTTCTCTTCGTTCACGCGCGTCTGTGCATGCCATAAAACGCGTGTTTCCTTAGTCAGCTTATGTTTATCGCTATTCATGCTGCCACGAAGGCTACGAGCCTGACTTCGAGTCATATTCGGACATGTTGTATCGCATCCATTGTGGAGTCCTTGTGGCGAAACTGATTTAAAAAAATCTATTAAATTTTCCAACGGCCGGTTTCAATCGGAGGACCTCTAGAACACAAGCCCGATACATTAATGATTACGTCACTTTGGCATGTAAAAGCCCAGAAATTATTTATTGTCAATTAGTGGGCATGTTGGAGCAGCAGGGATGCAGCCGGCCATAAACCCGTTCCTTTTCTTGGTGCAGTTCGCTGCACTTGCGTCAGGAAGGACCAGCTGCCCGGACAAATGCCCGACGCAGACCAGCCGACTCGCTATGGCGCTTTCGGCTCCGCACTGCGCAACTACGTCACCGGACGATCTTCACGCAACTGGAAGGGCGTCATCCATATCTGATGCATTGTCAGATACCCAATGTCCTGTTTTGTCGGCTAATGCTCGATGCGCGATACCGGAAATGTTCATCTACGCACGAGTTCTGCCTCCTCATATCGATGCTTCACTATCGTCAGTGCCATCACCCCTACCCGACTCTTTAAAACGCCAGCGGCTTGCTGAACCTTCCAGTGGGCATGTTGGAGCAGCAGGGATGCAGCCGGCCATAAACCCGTTCCTTTTCTTGGTGCAGGTTGGTGAAGCTCCTTCATATTATTGTAAAAAATCGAATAATGCATTTCTGCTGCTCCTACCATGCCCCAGTGTTCTTTACACCATTACTTCTGATTGTTTCAATGTTATCAAACTACTAATATTGTGTGGGGACATTGAAGAAAACCCTGGACCCGGTGACCTGAATTTACCACCAGAGTTAGCAGTTGTTGTTAAAGCTATTGTTGCACATGTTGACTCGCGTCATGATGAACTAAGGATAATGCTTGACGACGTCAAAAAAAGTCAGATCGCCCTAGAACAAACTGTGTCTGACATTAACACTAGACTTTCCATCGTAGAGGACCGTGTAAATAATTTAGATGAGTGCCAAACTAATGGCCTGCAACAAGTAGTTGCGGACACAGTTCGCGAAGAAAGTGCCGAGCTTCAGAGCAGGCTAGACGATTTTGAAGACCGCGCACGTAGGGAGAACCTAATTTTTTATGGTCTTGCTGACTCGTCAAGTGAATCCTGGGCTCAATCGGAAGAAAAAGTTAAAGCTCTTTTATGTAGTAGCTTAGGTATGCAGTTATCATCCGACAGTATATCTAGAGCGCATAGATTGGGAGCCTTCGTAGCTACTAAATGTCGACCAATAATTGTAAAATTTACGAGCTTTAAAACAAAAGATGCTATATTTTCTAATAAGGGCAAGCTTAAAGGCACAGGTGTAAGCATTTCTGCAGACTTTTCCAAGGCAACTCGTAATTGCCGAAAGAAACTTACCGAGTATGAGAAGGCAAGCGGACAGCCGTTTTCCTTGCGACACAATAGGATGTTCATAAACAAAAAATGCTTCATGTACTCCTCACAAACCGATACTGTGTACGAAATTCCCCAGATTGCTGATCGTTCTCCGCTTTCGTCAATTGCTTCTACGTCACGGCAGGATAATCCACCAAAGAGATAGCAAAAGTCTTCTAAGAAGGGCGTGTCTACCGTAGGCAACATATCTTTTGTCTTTACAAACATTAGAAGTGTCATTCACAAGCGAGATGATTTATCTTCTATCGTTGATGATTGTGCTGCAGATGTGGTTGTACTGACAGAAACTTGGCTTTCAAGTAAAATCACTGATAATGAAATTTTACACTGCCACAATGATTATAAATTCTTTAGATCTGATCGAAGCGGAAAAACAGGCGGTGGTGTGCTTATTGCAGTATCAACGCGTCATTTCTGTCAAGTTATACCAGTCATATCTCCACTAGAAATTGTGTGCGCATGCGTTCGTTTTGGACATCACGAAGTAATTATTTGTGCCTGTTACCGCGCACCTCAGTCTTGTTCCACGTTCTGTGATTCTTTGCATGACACTTTAAATAACATTCTAGTTCGATACCCAAATTCTCCCCTTCTAGTTTTAGGTGATTTTAATTTCCCAGATATTCTGTGGGATAGCAACCATGGCGTTATTTGTACGCATACTAATGAAAGTTCCAATTTTGTTAATCTCTGTCATGATTTCAATTTAACCCAATTAGTTAAAAAACCTACGCGAGTTTCTGCTACCTCATCAAATGTGCTAGATTTAGTCCTTACTTCAATCCCAGATGTGTTTTCAGCATTTACATATTTGCCTGGGCTAAGCGACCATTGTATCCTTAACTTTCTTTGCAACTTTCCTTTCGAGCGAACGCCACAGCACAGGAAAATTATAAGAGATTGTGCTAGAGCGAATAGCGCCGCTATTGACGTCAAAATGCAATCTTTTTGCGAATGGTTCCTGCGCTTCTACACGTGTAATAGTGTAGAAGAGAACTGGGCAATTTATAAAACAGAAATGCTTTCGCTTATCGAGAGATATGTGCCTTTGCGTAAAATTCATTCTAAGTTTCGCTCTCCTTGGTTCACTCCGCTGCTCAGCCGTCTACGAAACAAGAAAAAAAGAATTTACAGAAAAGCAGTATCAAGTGATAAAGCTGACCGCTGGACAGCTTATCAAAACTGCGTCTCTGATTACAAGCGTGAACTTGAAGCGGCCAAGCGCAATTTCTTTTCAAGCACTCTTCCATCGCTGCTTCGAAATAAACCGCGTAAATTTTGGGAAGTGGTTAACGGCAAACCGAAACAAGATATCCAACTATTTGATGAGACGGGGAATGTCATACCATCTGATATGTGCTGTGTTGCTCTGCATAACGTATTTAAATGTTCGTTTTCTGATGATCAGTCTTTTTCATCACCCGTATCTAATAACCTCTTGTTTCCCACGATGTATCCCATAATCATTGACTGGGTTGGAATAACAAAGCTCATCGAGAATCTAAAGGTATCTGCACCCGGCCCTGATGAAATAACTGCTCAGTTTTTGAAATGCACTGTGACCCACTCATCTATCATTTTATCTAAACTTTTTGAGCAGTCCTTAGAATGCGGTGTGCTGCCAAACGACTGGAAGGCGGGGAAGGTGGTGCCAATTCCAAAACAAGGTAATCCTTCATGCGCTATCAACTACAGACCCATTTCGTTAACCAGCATTCCCGGGAAACTTCTGGAACACATCATTTTCTCTAATCTCGTGCTATTCCTTGAATCTAACAACTTCTTTAGTAAATATCAGCATGGTTTCCGAAAAAAATTTTCATGTGAGACACAACTAGTTATGTTTACTAATGACCTGTTCTCATCTCTAGACCGAGGTTCTTTCATTGATTGTATCTTTTTAGACTTTGAAAAAGCCTTTGACACAGTATGCCATCGTCTCCTTCTGAAATTAAGCAGACTTAACATTGACCTCTATTTACTTAAGTGGATTGAATGCTTTCTCGACAAACGAACTCAATTCGTATCTGCTAACAATTCCGTTTCACCAACCTGTTTTGTAACTTCTGGTGTGCCCCAAGGCTCAGTCCTTGGGCCTCTTTTATTTCTTATTTACATTAACGATTTGCCGGAGGAATTGACGTCTAACATTCGTCTTTATGCTGACGATTGTGTTATTTATCGTGAAATAACTAACCCAGATGATTCATTTTTACTTCAATCTGACCTTAACACCATTTCTTCTTGGTGTAACCAGTGGTTAATGAAATTAAACGTAAAAAAATGTAAAATGATGAAATTTTCTCGTGGTAGTGCTGTTTCTACATTCTCATACAAAATTAACAACATTATTCTGTCCTCTGTCACTTCCTATAAATATTTAGGTGTTCACATTACTAACAACCTGTCGTGGCAAACTCACATTGAATACGTGACAAACTCCGCCAATCGAACACTAGGTTTTTTACGTCACAATTTTTCTCGCGCGCCCTCTTCCCTCAAACTTACATTATATAAAACGCAAGTAAGATCTAAACTAGAGTATGCTTCATCAATTTGGGATCCATCTACAGCACAGCTAACATACTTACTTGAAGCCATTCAGAACCGCTCTGCACGTTTCATTTTATGCAATTATTCCCGCAGTGCCAGTGTATCTGCCATCAAAACTAGCCTTCATCTGCCAGACCTATCATCAAGAAGGAAACTCGCCCGGTTATCACTCTTTCATAAAATGTACTATACTAACCCAGAAATAAAAAATGACCTTTTTATATCATCCCCTTATATTTCATCGCGAATCGACCACAACGTCAAGGTACAAGTACCAACTTGCCGCACAAACCTTTTCTTCAATTCCTTCCTGCCCAAGACAGCATCCGAATGGAACCACCTCCCCGCCTCGGTCGCCAGCAATCCGGTTCATTCATCCTTTCAAACTGCTGTTTTTACCATTATATAATGATTCACCACTCCTCTCTGTAACGCCATCAGGCATTGAGAGTATGTTAAATAAATAAATAAATAAATAAATAAATAAATAAACACGTAATCGTACATCACAATGCGGGCCAATACCAAAGATTGTACAGCCTAAAAATGTCTGCTGATCCTGAAGATAGGGCAGTAACACGATTTATGAAAGTACCACCCTCCTTCTACTCACCTCACGCGAGGGTTGACAGTGATAGATGCGTAGTGACTCCGCCCGTAACTCACCCCCAACTCGCTCAGGAAACGTTTTGAAGGCGAAAGCCTTATAGTATGTCTCATCGTTCAGTCGAGCTTCAAAGTCCTTGAGCGAAAACGCGTCGACGATACGAAAGTACAAAAACTATCATCATCACACCCCCGTAAGCAAGCAAGATGGATGATAAAGATGAATGATAAAGCGAATGTAGATGGTTGACTAAGCGAAATAGTATGGATAATACAGCGAATTAAGTGGATCACTAAGGGAATTAAGAGGGATGACTAAGCGAATGAAGTGGTTGACTCAGGCGAGTTAAAGGCAATATAATTAAGTGTGATGACTAAGCGAATTAGGAGGGATGCTTAAGCGAAGTAGCATAATCTAATTAAGAGGGTCTGTACGTCATGTGTCCGTCTTTAATGCATCAGCACTTGGGCTTTCGCCTTCAAGTCGCCTTCAAGTCGACACTGTGAATATTTTCATTCACCCACTTCAACTGGAGCTTGATTCGCTTTGAACACTTCTTTTTACACTTTTTTGTCGCGCCAAACAATCCCAGCTTGTTGTGTATCAACCACCCGCGCAACGTTACCTCACTTCTTCATTCTATTTTTGTCAAATGACCCGCATGCGCACAGACAGGACAGATAGGTTATTTTTTAAAAGCGGGACAGGTTCCCATCGTTTTATCCGTGCACATACGGGTCATCTCGAATAAAGCAAGCTGTGGACACTGCACCTGCTCCAATGTCACAGCAGGTTCGCGAGCATTACGTTCAGATGAGGCCAGCAAAATGGAGGAACATTATTCGCAAGCTGCCAATTAGGCAATCCTGTCTGTGTATCTACCACATCAGACACGCCCAACAAATCGTACCATTGTAGCTCTACTAGCAGCCACGAGCTACAAGCGGAATTCATATCTAAATGAGTGGTTTTCTTATGAGTTCCTAATCGGCGGCATGGACATTTAATCAGCACAGGCATGTAGGAAACGCATATTATGCGCCGATCCGAAATGCACGGCTACGGCGGTGATGTTTTCTTCGGCCACACATTTTGTTGCCAAGGGCACGGCCGCTGAATATCCAGCGGCCATGCGAAGGGCATGCGAAGTTTATATATGGAGGTTTTCACGACTCCACGCTATCACTCGTCACGTAGGCTCCGCGCTGACAGCCAGCCGATTTATTTTCAGGCTTGAAGCGAAATAAGTTTTCCTATTACCGCATGCGCTGAAAAGTTGCCTCGTCATTCTAAAATCGTTCAGATGCAGCCGCCGCACAAGCCCGGCAAAAAAAAACGAAACTCATATCAAAATTCTTGTGCTGTCTACCATGTCTACCACTACGCGTGTCATCGCGGTGGAAAGACAGGAATGTGTCATTGCAACGGTGCTCGAAAGAAGTAGAGGACGCACATCACGCGCCGCGGTTGCGTAGTGGCTTCGGCGTTGCGCTTCTGAGCACGAGGTCGCAGGATCAGTTCCTGGCCTCGGCGGCCGCGTTTTATTGGGGTCGAATTGGCAAAACGCCCGTGTACCATACAGAACCCCCGTTAGTCAAAATTGATCTGTAGTATCCCCACTATGGCATGCCTTATAATGAGGTCGTGGTTTTGGCACGCAAAATCCCAAGAATTTAACGACGCGCATCGGAGAGCGATATAGATAAGAAACTTGTGCACTGGGAAAAAGATGACTGACACTGTTCTGGTTTGTTCTAAACACTTCACTCGAGACGACTTCTTTCTTCCAGGCTATTCGCCTGGAAGAAAGAAGTCGTCTCGAGTGAGGTGTTTACAAGAAACCAGCCCGGTGTAAGCGCAGTGACCGACCGGTGCTTCCCTTTTATATAAATTAAACATGATAAGCGCATTTCAATTTGTGGAGTGCAATTTCTGGTTGCTCGCCAGCTGCCGATAAGAGCCTTCGTGTTTCGATCGCTCCGTGAATCTCGGCTGATATAACCGGCTCGCAAGTCGTCGCCTCACCAGTCGTTGCTGCCTCGCCTGTGTTACGACTACGGGCAGGTTATAGGGTTTTACGTGCCAAAACCAGTTCTGATTATGAGGCACGCCGTAGTGGGGGACTCCGGAAATTTGGACCACCTGGGGTTCTTTAACGTGCACCTAAATCTAAGTACACGGGTGTTTTCGCATTTCGCCCCCATCGAAATGCGGCCGCCGTGGCACGACTACGGGCACCACCCCTGGCTGAAGGTTACCAGGGATAGCTGCCTGGCCCCGCAGGCGAAGGAGCGGTCTGCCAGAAGCCTTGGACGAGGCCGCGGGGTCGCCCATCGGCTCTCGTCGGCTTGACATCAACGACGGCCTGGACTGGCCATCGTTGGTGCCGCTTGCTTTAGAGTTGTGCACGGGACCTCGCCAAGACAGCCCCGGCGACTCGCCGGTGTCGTCTGGCGGCGGCAACGCGCCTGCGTTCTTCACATGTAACAGCACCGGCGCCTGCAGTGAAGCCAATGACGAAAACACCAGCACCTGCATCCGGACCGAATGACCGTGCGAAGCGCACGGCTGATTCACAAATGAATGAAGCTGCATCGTCTGCTTCGGAAACACCGCCCAGCAAGCGGGAATGCCCCTCCTCTGCAGCTTCTGTACCGCGCAGCTCCGAGTCGAATTACAAAGTAGTGGTGAAACCACGCGAATGCTTCGACGTATCAAAACTATCAAATCGCCTCCTTAGGTCAGTGTTCAACGCTTGCCTCAAAACCACTGCGTTTCAAGGCTTCTCGATTCACCAGCCCAGCAACAGCATATCCGCGTGGGTGCGTTCGCTAGCGGATGTAGACCGCCTCGCTCACCTGCAAGCTAAGCCACTAACAGCTGGCTCTACCGTACAAGTGCAAGCTTACTTGACTTCTGGTTCGGACCTGCGTCGGTATGTGGTTTCTGGAGCGGACCCGGCGGAGTCACGGGAGAGCCTTAATGACGCTTTAAACTGTTCCACGCACAAGGTCGTGACAGCTCGCTACATGGGTCACGGACGCACGTCTGGCTATGGTGTTGGGCTGCTGAGCACGAGGTCCCGGGTTCGAATCCCGGCCACGGCGGCCGCATTTCGATGGGGGCGAATAGCGAAAACACCCGTGTACTTAGATTTAGGCGCACGTTAAGGAACCCCAGGTGGTCGAAATTTCTGGAGTCCCCCACTACGGCGTGCCTCATAATCAGATCGTGGTTTTGGCGCGTGAAACTCCATTATTTAATTTTTTAGCGGACGCACGTGTCGCGTCTCCCTCCAAGGTCCTCGCACTCCGCCAAGCCGTATTACGTACCACGGATGCATCCTGCCGTTTCATGTGTATATGGCCGGGGTGGTACACTGCTATCAGTGTTTCAGTCCCGGTCATATGCTAACCTTGTGTCCACATCCCGCAGACGCCTCTATGGAGTCGCCCGAGACACCCACATACAGATGCGCACTCTGCAAAACGGAAGATCATGATATAACATGCAAAGACTGTCCAGTCAATCAAAAGGCTATCAAAGCCCACCGCAGCCGCCAGCGTCGCCAGCGTTCAATGACACCGGATGGAAGGGACAGTGTCATTCCAACGAGCAATTGGTTAACATTGCTGTCCCCCCTTCTCTCCCGAAGAAGACACACCAACATCAACATATCAACATAGCGATAGCTCAGGGTATAGCGACATCGTCAAGCGGGGCAAAACATGTGCTGAGCTTGATACGACTTCGACTAAATCAACTGACACGACAGCAGACGATCTGGCGAATCTGGATCAGCAGATAACTCAGCTCCAAAGGGAAGTCGCGCGCCTCGCCCAAGGAAGAGTCATTCTCGCTCGATCTGGCGGACGAAATAGGACACGTGAAACAGGCGTGTCGCGCTCTGCACCTGAATCATCTTCCGCCTGTGCATCGACACAGGCCAAAGCTGATCCCGGATTCTGAGATCTTGTGAATTCTGTAGCAACGACCGTCGCTGGCTTTTGTCGAACCTTATCAGAAATTTCGCACGTGCAACAATTTGATGATTGCATGGAATGATGACGGTCGTTAACGCTCATTTTGATTCTTTCAACCGCCCAAGCCTCTCAAAAACTCGTGTACGCCTCAGCGCCTCTCTTAACTTCGTTTGAAGCAGTGTGTTCCTGTGGCCATTCTTATAAAGAACAAACAAAATCTTCAAAGCTATCCCGGTCTGTTACAAACACACTTTACAATTGCAGAGGGTAGCGTAAGAACAGTTGGCACAACTGTCAACCCAAGCCCCTTAGACATTCTACAGTGTCATAGGCTTAGCTGCTCACCTGTGAAGTGTCCGCCTATGTCGGCCTATAGGGAGAACACAAATGCGATTACGAAGAGCTCCATGAAGCTAATCCGTTGTTTTATTCTGAAGAAAGGGGTGTGTGGGGTCCCCGACTGTTGAGCCTACGTGAAGTATATACCGTAGATGTTTATTTTCTGTTTTGAAAGCTTGATGTACGATCCCTTCAGGGGACCAGCATAGATTTACTTGGCTGTTTCTGGCTGCCGGATATACTCTAGGAGAGCATGAAGGCACCTGTCGTTCTCTCGCATACTCAGAGCCGGGAAACTAGACTAATGTGTATCAGTCATTCACCCCCTTATTGCCTGCAAATAACCAAGAAAGAAGAGGAGAGCAGAGACTATTTGTTGGTTTCAAAGCAGGAAATGTTCTTTTCCGCCGCTTTGACAAACAATTGCGATGCTTCCTGAACATTTTGCTGGGCTGTACAAAACATTCTTCTGTATCTGTCGCCCCATCCGGCCACTACATGAGGAGGCGCGCTCTAAATTGAACGCAATGCTGGCAATAGAGCAATTAAACAAGTAAAAAAAGTTGTAAGGCCATTAAACCTTCAGTTTAAGTCTATGAAAGACAAAGTCTTAGTGAATGAGTTGGGGTTGAGGTAGGGGCTAGATCACTGCGCACGGCACACTATCGCGTCACCCCTAGCGTGGGTGGAGTTGGACGAGCGTCGGACTTAAAATTTTTTTCTATTGCAATATCTTCAGGATCGTCCCACACTTTTAGACTGCATTGTGTTCGCAAACGCGGTATAATTTCACACTGCACTATTTTCAGCATCGAGACACATGTTGACTTATGATTACACGGTAAGTAATTTTAAATTGTTTTGGGAGTTTTACATGCCAGAACTGCATTCTGATTTTGAGGCACGCCGTTGTGAGTCAAAACCGTACGTGGCGTAGTGGTTACAGTATCGGGCTTTGATACCTTGAGGTACTCTGTTAGAATCTGGCCATCGAAAATATTGATTTATTTATTGTCGGTATTGCCATTTATTATTCATTGACAGCGATAGCAGGGTTCAGCGTCATCGTTGGACTCCGGAGATGGTGTTCAAAGTATACGTGGGCGCGACATCTTGGCGCGACGCAGTACCTCAGCTGACTCCTGCTGGATAGAAGACTTAGTAACAGTGCCTTCTTATCTACGAAACGTAAAACAACGCTGGCGTGATGATGACCGCCGCCAGCGGTGTCGCAAGCGTCGCACATCGACGGTGCACGAGGTGAGACCGACGGAAGACCGCCGGCGTTCGAAAAAAAAAAAACACGCGGACTAAACTCCACGTTACATCTACGTAAAGCGAAGCATTCTTGGTCTGATTGCCAAATGAACCATGTGTGTGTGCATATGAATTGTGATTTTCGAGGTATAAATATTCGTATTAAAGAGCAGCATGTTATATGCAGACATTATTTCATTTGCAAGGATTTAAAGACAGGCAGGATAGTTTATATACTACAAGGAACCGTTTATTCCAGCCGAGCTCGAGCTACGACGAGGAAGAACAACCTGGGCGGCTGATGATGATAAATACAGATGAGGAATTTGTACAAGTGATGATGATGTGTAGAGAGGAAGAAGAGTCAGTCATGGGTCGCGCTCACACTAATTCTCTCCAGCGGTAGAAGCGGCTGCCTGGTCGCGCGGCTGTATGATGAAATGCGGCGAGTGTACGGTTTTAAGCCCGATACATGCACCATTTCTGTACCACGGCAACGGTGGTCGGAAGAAATTCCAAGGGGCGTGACGCGGTAATTAACCGTAGATGTCTGCTACATGACCCTGTAGGGTCCAATAAAACGACTAGCGAATTTTTCGCACAAACCGGGAACGCGCACAGGAGTCCATAGATGAGCTTCGTCACCAGGGGAAAAATGATAACACGGTGAATCGAGTCATAGCGACGCTTCCGAACATCCTGAGCGATGTCGATGTTAATGCGTGCTCGATGACGGCAGGCTTCGAGGCGAGAAAAAAATTGTTCTGAGAAGGGCGTTGCTGAAGACACGGGAGCCGTAAGGAACGAGACGTCCAGAACGAAGCTAGGTGAGCGGCCATATACGAGTAAAAAATGTCACAGTTTCGCCCTAAGGGCGAAGCGATGAATGCGATAGCAACACAGCAATGTCATACGAAGTAAGGTGAGCGGCTTTGGTAGCAATATGAATTGTAGTAAACATGAGCTGATTAAGTAAGCAGGTGTGCTGCGGCGCAAGTAGACCGACATGAAGAGAGACTCGATGACCACGAGAAGGCGCGTGGGAAACGGTGGTGTTGATGAGAAGCGCTTCCCGTGGGCAGCGCGTGCGAAGGGACACACCTGTAGCGCTGCACTGCCGACCCGGGCAGCATTGCATGTGTAGCGTGCGTTGTAAAATGTGGCCCGACTATTACTAACTGATTGAGCAAGCGTGGTGTGAGCGCGCACAAACAAACATGAATAGATCACACTGAATGACTGCAGACAACGACTGTCAAAACGCTGGCAGCAAGCGCATATATACGCCGCAGCAGCGGGCGAAGGTACGTGCGGTCTATCGCTTCAACGGAAACTGAGCGGCGAATGCACGGCGCATAAAGGTCAGAGCCGTGTGGAGATAAGAGACGGTGCGGTCGAACGAACGACGAGCGCGGTTGTTGGCAGCGTAGAAGTGCGCCCCCCCCCCCTTCCCCCGCTCCTTCCGGCGCTGGCTTCCCGCTTCCTTGCTTGCGCGTGGGAGAGATAAGAGACTGTGCGGAGGAGCGACGAGCGCGGTTGTTGGCAGAGAAGTGCCCCCCCCCCCCTGCTCCCTCCGGCGCTGGCTTTCCGCTTCCTTGCTTGCGCGTGGGAGATTGAGTGCGTTCGCTCTCCGTGATAGCGCGCGTCCCCGCACGCTGCCTCTGGGGCATACGGCGCGCGGCGAAGATTTTATCTATACGGAACCTCACGGCGACGGCGACGCCAACGCCAGAAATCCGGTTGAAGTGTCCATATAATTGCTATCGCAATAAAATGGAGAAAAGCCGGTGGTGTGTTGCGCAGCCGCATTGTAAGCAAATGTCAAAAACGGCACGATTGCATCCCAGTTGGTGTGGTCGGGGCTGCAATTGTAATTATATCCGATAATTGCATCCCAGTTGGTGTGGTCGGGGCTGCAATTTCAATCATATCCGATAGAGTACGATGAAAACGCTCTGTCAAGCCGTGGTCTCGAACTCGAAGTGGTCTTGTGAACGGTGTTTAAGGCGCGCAGAACTTCGGTAAGAAGAGACGAGAGGAAGGCTTTACCGCGGTCGTTGAGAAGAACGCGCCGAGATCCGTGAAGTAAGAAATCAGTGACTTTAGCGGCACTCCCAGATTGTATACAGGCTGTCTCGGCGTAGCATGTCAAGTGGTCTACTGCCGCAACAATCCAGCGATTGCCATTGGAGGTCTTGGGAAGAGGACCGTAGAAGTCTATTCCGACGACCTCGAAGGGCGAAGCGGGATAAAGAATAGGTTGCGAAAGACCAGAAGGAGGAGTCGTAGGTCGTTTGCGGCGTTGACAAAGAACGCATGATGCGACGTACCGGGCTACGGCAGAAGGGAGGCCAGGCAAAAGCACCGACTGCGTATTCTGTCGTATAGTATCCGAGATGACCTGCCGTCGGATCATCATGAAATGCTTCAAGCACCTCACGTTGCAAAGAACGTGGTATGATGGGTACCCATTTATTGCCATCGACGTGATAAATATAGCGATGCAAAGCCCCATCGTGTAGCTTGAATTGTTTAAGTTGTCGATGGAGTCGAGGGTTCGGAGGTGAAGCAGAACCTTGTATGCGGTCGAGAATAGTTCGGCAGTATGGGTCGGCACGTTGGTGGGAAACAAGGACAGATTGGTGATTAGGTTTCAGACAGTCGAGCGATGAGACGGACAAGGGTTATGAAGTGGGCTCGGGCTGTACATCAGTACGATTAGGCGATAGCTCCGCAAAGGGTAACGAGATAGAGCATCTGCGTCTTGGTAGCTCTTTCAAGACCTGTATGTAACATCAAAATCGCACTCCTATAAACGGATCACCCAGCGACCAAGGCGACCCGATAAGTTCTTTAGCGACCATAGCGAGAACAATGCGTTATGGTCCGTGACGACTGTAAATGGGCGACCGTGGAGGTATGGGCGAAACTTTTCCACTGCCCAAACAACAGCAAGGCACTCTTGTTCGGTGACGGTGTAATTTTTCTCGGCGGCAGTAAGCGTCCGACTGGCGTATGCAACTACTCCTTCGCGCAAGGTGGTGTCATGTTGCAGGAGAGCCGCACCGAGGCCATGACTGCTGTCGTCAGTGTGGATTATAGTAGCTGCACTTTGGTCACAGTGGCACAGTACCGGGTCGGACGCCAGGGCCTGCTTGAGTGTCAAAAAGGCACTTTCACATTTGGCCGACCAAACGAAGGGCGTGTTATTTGAGAGGAGTTGATGGAGCGGAGACGCAACCACAGCGAAGTTGCGTATGAAGCGCCGGAAGTACGAAGCCAGTCCGAGAAAACTGCGCAGGTCTTTTTGGCGCAGAGGACGAGGAAACTCAAGGACGGCGGATAGTTTCACAGGGTCTGGTCAAATGTCTTCTTTGCTGACTAAGTGCCCCAGAACTTTGATAGACTTCCCTGCGAAAGTACAATTTTTCGTGTTGCGCTGTAGGCCAGGTTTTGCGAGGCAGGTTAGCACTTGATCAAGACGCTGCAGGTGTTCTGGGAACGTAGTTGAAACACTACGATGTCGTTGATATAGCAAAGACAGGTCTTCCATTTTAAACCGCGCAGGACATTATCTATCATGCGTTCGAAGGTGGCAGGCGCATTGCAGATCGCAAAGGGCATCACATTAAACTCGTATAGTCCATCTGGCGTGGCAAAAGTGGTTTTCTCGTCGTCGGACTCTGACATCGGTATTTGCCAGTAGCCGGATCTAAGAACCAGACTAGAAAAATATTCGGCACCCTGTAAAGAATCTAGTGCGTCGTCGATGCGCGGCAAAGCGTAAAAATCCTTGCACGTGATTTTGTTGAGGGCACGGTAATCGACACAAAAACGCACTGAACCGTCTTTTTCTGCACTAGAGCAACTAGAGAGGGCCAGGGGCTCGAGAAAGGTCGTATGATATTCCGTCGAAGCATGTCTGACACATTTTCCTCGATGATTACGCACTCCTAATGAGACACGCGATATGGCCGCCGGTGAACAATGCGGGAGCCGTCAGTGTGTATGCGATGAGGCGTGGCAGCCGTCATACCGAGGGCTGGCAAATTGACGTCGAACAACGAACGGCGTTTTTCTAATAGTGCGAGAAGAGCGCGATCCTGGGCAGCGGTCAAGTCAGGGCTTAAGGTTGCCGACAGCGCTGTAGAAGAGGCATTGAGTGGCGACGACGTTGACTGTGGCCGCACAGGTGAAAGGGCAACAACTGCATTAGGCTATGCATCAACAGCGCAAGTGACACTTGATCCACGGGGTAGTAGTCGAGGTTCGGTAGTTGGGTTTAACACGGTGAGGAATGCAGAGCCATGAGAGAAGGGAACAAGGCCAGGAGTAATAAGAATTCCTATGATAGCGTATATCCCGAATGTCACTGGAATTGACACTTATAATTTCTTCTCTAGATGGCCAAAGAACATAGCGGAGGAGGTGACGAGGCGCATGCGTTCTTCATAATCAGGAAGAGAGTAACCGGTGGCATTCAGGTGCACGAGTCGCTCACGACAAGAGATAGCAGCGGACGCGGAAGACAACAAATCCCACTCTGAAATAACTTCGCGAGAACACTACCGATACACAGCAAAACAATGTGACGACGTATTCCGTCAATGAATACTCTAACTGTACATTGCGCGATGAGACGTAGAACGGCGTTGGTGGCTGCACGAAGAGAGGGGCCGCAATAAGGCGTCATCACTTTCCGGAGGCGGGAACAAAAGTCTGCGCGAATAATCGAAATGGCGGCTACTGTGTCAACGAGAGCTTCGACGGGAACACCTTCCGCAAACACTGATAACAAGTTCGACCGTCGCTCTGAAGGAATTGTAGAATGTCCGGCGGATGCAGTTTCCCCTCCTAAAGCATCGGAGAGTTTTGGAGACATGAGAATCAGGTCGGTGAGGTGATACGGAGCGACGACGTGGAGAAGGCAGCCTGCGGCGAGACTCTCGAGAATTGAGAGGCGTGTTCGTAGGGTACGGAGGAGAGGGTGATCGGTGAAATGAGCGGTAGGAGGTTCTCTGGTAGCCCGTTGCTGGACGGACACCTGCTCGCTCTTCGGGTGTGTAACCACGTTGCTCATCCTGTTGACGCCGTCTACAGAACCGGGAGTTATGCCCTCGGTAGCCACAGTAGTAGCATATGGGTCGAGGAGAAAGCGGAGCGGAACGGTAAGGCTGTACACGCACTGGTGGCGACAATGAAGCCACAGGGGCATAGTGGTCCGTTGGTAGAGGGGCCGCGGTGACCGGAAGGAGAGCCGCGACGTCGGCATATGTTGACACATGTCAAGCGCAGGGTCTTCGCAGCACGTTAGACGTGACGCCGAGGCAATATCTTGCTTGATTATATCGCGTAAGCCGGTCGGAGAATGGGCGACGCCCGGTTCTGTCGCACAGGAAGAGCACCGCCCGTGAAGTTCCTCCTGAACGATATCACATATGAGCGTGTACAATTCCACTGTTGAAGGCACACGGAGGTCTGAGTTATCTATGCATAGCCGTAGAGATTGAAGTTCCTCTAGGCGCTGGCAAGTGGCTATGACATCTTGGATGGTAGCAGGATTTTGCGTGGCGAGAGCGCTAAAGGCGACGGTGTTTATCCCTTTATTATTATGCCGGATGCGGTTGGTCTGGGACATGGTGGCGTTGACACGTTTGCACAAAGCTATCAAATCCTCAATATATGTGTACGATTCCCCGGGGAACTGTAAGCGCTCACCGAGCTTCTTCTTCGCTACCTCAGCGCTAACAGCGGAAGCGCCGAAGATCTGGCGAAGTTGCTGCGTGAACGTTTCCCAGTCGGGGAGATCAGGCTGATGGTTCCAAAACCAGGTTTTCGCAACATCCGTGAGGTAGAAGGGGACATTGTGCAACATCTGTGTGTTATCCCACTTATTGAAGTCACTTGCCATGTTGTAGTTTTGGAGCCATTTCTCGACATCATCTCCCCGCAAACCAGCCAAGACTGGTGGGTCACGGTGGCGGTTGTGGATTGCCACGATGGACGGCGAAGGCTGTGCTGGGGTGGTAGTAGAGGACGTGCTCGGATTGTCTTGAGCAGACATGGCAGTAGGTGGTATGCGTCGACCCGAGCGGAGCTCCAGTGAGAAGGGCAAGAGGTCTCGGGGAACAAAAAGCACCTTCCACCACTTATAAGCAACCGTTTATTCCAGCCGAGCTCGAGCTACGACGAAGAACAAGCTGGGCGGCTGATGATGATAAATACAGATGATGAATTTGTACAAGTGATGATGATGTGCAGAAATGAAGAAAAGTCAATCATGGGTCGCGCTCACAATACTAATATTTACATGCAGGGCACCATACATATACTATTTGCTAACATTTTCAATGGTGGTCCATATTGTCGTGTTGCACTGGTGGTGTTTCTAGTGCGTCGGGCTCGTCATCAGGTGCAACGCTGTGGAGGCTGGAGATACTTTTTTGCAGTGGCTGCGTTCGTACTTAGAGTAACTAATTTGGTGTTTATTGATCGATTTTTGTGAAAATATTCTTTATGTAACCTCAGTCATGAACGAAAAGAAATGAGTTTACTCTTGGAAACAAACAAACCATGTACTCATCCGGCTGCTAACACGTTGTTTTAGATCAGTTCGCTTTCCGTTGTTTTTTATATGCGGCCCGTCGCGGCAGCCTAACGTGCAAGATCGCGCGAGCATACACCGCTGGCGGGCAGCGAAGCACACACGGAACGCGCGGAGTGATACATTTCAAAGACCGAACTTCTTGCGTAGCTTCAACAGCGGTGCACCTGATGAATGAAACGGAGTATAGTGCAACTGCAGATCAAAATGCGCCAAGCATCTCATGAGACACGCTGGCTTGCCCGCGAGAAATGCTGTTCTATTCCGCTTGACCAAGCATGCCTCCTTGGCGTTCAGCGTTAGAGGCAAGATACATTTAAAGGGGGATGCCCGCTGGAGGCCGTACCAGGCGGATGCGTTTCGCATGAACTCCTGTTTCTTCGTCTACTTTTGGCGATTTTTCTCGGCCGTTGGCATACTACAACATTAAAGGTCAGTGCAGGTGCCCCGCACATTCCTATAGCACTTTTGGACCGATGCCAGCCCCGACAGCCCATTTGCGGGCAACTTCCCTCCTACACAAGCGAACGCCCGACCACATCTAACGCTCCGGTGCTATACTCGCGGACAACGTTCTGTGGCAATGAAGGGAAAGCTACGGAGGCAAAGCGCGCACAAGTGAGAGCGCTACTGAAAAGAGTCCCGTGCTTCAATCCAGGTTCGTTTAGGATAGGGAAGAGAAAACATAAACAGCTCATTAGCAACAGTTAAATAAGACAGAACATACTATACTGAGTGTCAAAGTTTACTTATTTTGCGGCATTTCCCTTGCACGTCTGGGAAAACGCGAAACCGTCACACGTGGGAGATGCGTCGATTCGGCGTCTGTTCCGAGCAACCAAAAGCACTCTCAAACACTGCCGGACTACTTGGCGCGGTAACACATGTGCAGCATCCACGCGCCCGTAGCTTTCCTTTCATTGCCACAGAAAGTTGTCCGCGAGTATAGACAGGTGCCCTCGGGACCGGAGGCTTCCCTGGCACCATGGAATACGCCGTTGTAGGCGAAGACATACCTCCGGGCCAGCTGACTGACCAAAATTGGGTACTGGTAACCAAGCACCACGACCACTGCCGTCTATCCGGCTCCGCCAGACCCGCTAACCACAACGCCGCAACCGCTTCTCAACGAGGCAAGAGCCGCGTCTCTGCAGCCAAGTCACCGCCCAAGCAGACGCATCCCGCGCCACAGCTGCGCCGTAAGCAACCGCCTCTCCTCCACCTCCCCGTCGACGAATATAAGGTCGTGATGCGGCCACGAGGAGGTCTCTCACTCCGCACGATAAGCTCGCCAGCCCTCCTCACCGCAGTATGTTGCGGCATCGACCTCCCGCTCCAACATGTAGCCCCCAAGACCGCATCCTTATTAACCCCACCAAATACTTTCACAATCAGCACCACAGTTAAGTCCAGGGTACTCAAATCAAATCGAATCAAAATATTTATGCCAACATTCCAAGGCAAATGCAGTGTTGAGGATGACAGGTAAAAAGCCTTCTTGAGGCTTGACCGGTCCTGCATCGTATACACTTGGCAGAGCAGTGCATGGTTACAAAGCACAATATGATCAAAAGAAACTCGTAAACAAGGCAATGTAAGATTTTCAAGTCAGTTTTAAGAGAGAAGCGATATCGAAGATTTATTGAAAAATTATTTAGGAAAAAATGTGTTACATTTTACATTGGAATACTAAGTATAAGAGCGTAGAAAAGCCTTAAATTCTGGAGGGTTCATTTTTCCAATATCAATGTCTATTTCTTTGAAAGGATTTAATAACCTCGGTAAATCATTGTCAAGCATCTGTTTGCTATAATTTGTCCTAAGCCTTGCAACATTCCATATTTCAGTGCGGCGGGTGGTGTAGACTGGTACTTTGTGATGTAGGTTGGCGATTACCACAAGCGTAACGTTATGTTTCTTTATACTGAAGTAATACTTCCGTAGGAGTCTATATGTGTACAGATCATGAATTTTTCTTATGTGGTACATATCGAAGAGTGGTGCGATGTGGTCAGTGTAAGATACATTGGCAATAATAAGTAGCGCCATTTCCTGCATGACAAGTATATTGTTAAGGTTTGTTTGTGTGGTAGTACCCCATACTAAATGACCGTAATTGATATGCGAGGCAAACAAAGCATCATAGAGCAGTATTTTAACAGAAGTGGGGAAAGTGTGGCTATTGCGACTTAGCATACCAACTGGGCTGCTGAGCTTCTTGAGGACTGAGTCTATGTGGTCGTCCCATTGTAAGGTGTTAGAGAAGGTTACACCAAGAATTTAATTGTGTTCACAACCTCAATATTCGTAGACTCAAACATTAAATTGTGATGCTGTGGGATTTCTTTACCTGGAGTTCGAAAAATAACTGCTTTGGTCTTATTGCAATTAACCTGTAGACAATTCTTGTTTGACCAAGTGGAAAGCCTATCAAGAAGTTCATTTGCCATTCTCAGTAATTCTGTGTAGTTATGAGACGATATGAAAATACTTGTGTCATCGGCATACATTACAAATTTTGCTTGTTTGTAAATAGATATTACATCATTGACAAATTTTGAAAAGTAGCGGCCCCAGAATACTTCCTTGTGGTACGCCTGAAATTATTTGTTTGGGTTGCGATTTGAATTCATTTATTGAGACAAATCGATGCCTGTTATTGAGATAGGAGGATAATAATGCGAGTGGTGTGCCCCTTACTCCATACCATTCTAGCTTACTGAGGAGAATATTGTGATTGATGTCGTCAAAGGCTTGCGTGTAATCAAGAAACATGCCGAATCTTATTAACCTGTTTTCGAAGTTTCTTAATATGTACTCTTTCTGATCTAACAGTGCCAGTTCTGTGGATTTGTGCTTCTGAAATCCATACCTGAGATTTAGTTATAAGGTGGTATCTGCTACAAAATGATGACAACCGATTTTCGGTAATTTTCTCGAGGCCCTTTGAGAAAATTGGCAGGATCGATATTGGGCGAAAGCTTTTTACATTTTGTTTGTCACCTTTTTTTATAAAATGGGGTTACTGTGACAGTTTTCATTCTGTCAGGAATAGTACCACAAGAAATACACAAGTTGTAAATGTACACCAAAATAGGGGCGATTTCATAAATGACATATTTAATAGGCCGTATCTGCAGGTCGTCTACGTCACAGCTACGTGAATTTTAAGATTCAAATAAACGGAACACACCTCAGCAGAGTCAGTTGGTACGAGAAAAACGGTATTTGTGTTTCTAGGTGTTGCGATTTCATTAGTGGGGTGAGAATTCGGGTCAAAATTCTTGGCTACGAAGTACTGGTTAAATAGATCAGCAAGTTCCTGGTCTTTCACTAGGCGTCCGTTTAATGAAATTTCTTGTGGTGACTCTCGCTTCTGTTTCCGTCCCGTAAGAGCGTTAGTGTTGTTCCATAGTGTGTCAGTTTGCCCTGTGCAAGATTCAAACTCCCGAATATAATACGCGTCTCTTGCCGTTCTTTATTCTTTTGCTTACTTATTTCTAAAGGTCTTAAACAATTTAAGATGTAAAGGTTCCCGAGTTTTTAGAAACTTCGCATATAACCTATCTCGTTTTCTCATTTTCCTTAAAAGCTCTTTGGTTACCCAAGGCTTTCGAATCTTTGTACCAATTTTTCGCTCTTTCGTGACAAAGTGTTTCCTGTATACTGCCAAGATATCGTAAGCCAAGATATCGTAAGATATCGTAAGCCCTTTCTGCCTGTGTTTTCTAGAAAAACTTTATCCCAGCAGGTCCCTCGCATCTTGATCTTAACTGCTTCCAGAGAATTTTCCGTGATGCTTTGCAAGGTTATTCACGTTTTCATCATTTTCTTGGTGCTTTTGGGAGCTTTAACAGACATACATATTGGTATATCGTCACCTATGCAGCAGCTTAGAACGGCACTTGAGACATTGGTCGGGTCATAGTTGGTGATGAAGAGGTCGAGCAGTGTTGCAGATGTGGAGGTTAATCTTGTTTCTGACTTTATAACATTCGCGTACCCATAAGATATAAGTAGTCTTTCAAAGTATATTGTTTTGCGAGTAGCACCTTTCATGTCAATGTTAAAATCACCGCCAATAATAACTCTCCGCCTATTCTCACCTTGCAAAAATAAAAAAATTTCTCAGGAAAAGTGAAAAACGTGCAATAGTCTCCGTCAGCGGGACGATAACGCGTGGCAAGAAGCAAACACTTGCTTTAAACACAAAGCATTTCGTAGTCATTGGTCATACAACAGAAATCAGTTAAGTCAGTTTTCATAGAGTCATCTATCAATAACGAGACACCTCCGCCACGTCTTGATGTCCTGTTCAAGTAAAATGTGTTTTGTTAGGCAATTTAAATACCTCAGAATCTTCATTATACCATGTTTCACTAAACATAACGTCACAGTGTCGGTTTATATCAGCAAGGTATACTTCTAATTTCGGAATTTTATTATTCAGCGACTGGGCATTCATATGTATACAGCTCAGTCGTTTTTCACCGAGGCCTCGAGGAGTGCACCATTTTTCTTTTGGTATATGTTGCAAACTGTCCACGAGGAAAAGGAGTTTCCGAAAGCAGCCAAACGAACAGCACGTCTACAAATGTAGAGCCTTCAAGTCATCTTCACATTTAATCACTGCAGCGGTTTCACCTGGTGCCTACGCACGAGAATCTTGCCGCCTGTGTGCCATACGAACTGGTAGCCTGATCCCTTCGCCCATTCTTTGGCGAATGTAAGCAGTTTCCTAGACCGAGACGTCATATTTTCACAGATGTACCGCTTGTCGTCGGGGCCGTTTAGAGCCTTTCTTTTAGCCATGAAGACATTCTTAACTTCATGGCGAGCACACCGCATGATAATCCCTGGTATCTTTCCAGGCATTGATGGCAGTCTGTGGAGTGCCCCACTACGTATTCTCCAGTTAACACTTTCAGCTCTAGCTCTCTCGCCAAATCATTCACCTTCTCAAGAAGATCTTCCCCTTCGTTTCAGCAATACCGTGTATTTCGACGTTGAGTCTTCTACTACGCCACTCAAGTGCCTCGATATCAGCCTGAAGCTGTTCTAGCTCTTTTGTGGCGCCGGATTTTTCAACATTCTCCACTTTGCGCCTAAGATCTTTGAGTTCTTTTTCTTGGCGGTCCTGGCGCTACTGTATGACATCAAAGCGATCTGAGAGTAGCTGCATGGATTCTTCCATGCCGTTTACCTTAGTCAGCAATTCGAGCAGCATGTTTAACTTGCGGTCCATATCTACAAGCCTAGTGACCACTTCACTATCAGATGTTCTTGTAACTGTGGTCATGCCGTTTCCTGCCCTACACTTTTCACACTTCCAGTGCTTCTTTGCAAACTTTTTTGCCTTAAACTGTTGCTCAGTGACGTCAGAGCATGTTCCTACGTGAAATAAAAAGTCACACTCTGTACAGGTCACTGCAAGATCATCATCACTCAGCACACGTCGACATAAGTTACACCGCTCCATGATAGTAAGAAAACAAACGACGATAGGATTATTGTCTAGACCTAGAACACTTTCAACCGTGCATGTCACCTTTACATCGTCAATAACCCATCACACTGGCAGCAAACAGTGGGAATAACACCGAAGAATAGTCACCAACCTGTGACAGCAGAGAAACAAGAATTCAGCGGGCTGCGTGCGATGCGCTCCGCCCCTGCTGCCAAAGTGAAGGGCACCGCCCCAGCTGTGGCCGCGGCCTGCAGGCGATAACAGCAGCGCTTCCGCAGAATCTTTGCGGCGATGTGGTCGGCAGCGATGCGGCGCGGATTCAAAAGTTCAGACCGCCAGGTCGAGGAAAAGCACAGGGCAACGAAGTTTGCGGCACCTTGGAAGCTTGTGGTTCACAACCTCCAATTCCGGGACGGGGGCATAGCCTGTGACAGTAGAGAAACAAGGATTCAGCGGGCTGCGTGCGATGCGCTCCGCCGCTGCTGCCAAAGTGAACGGCCCCACCCCAGCTGTTGTCGTGGCGTGCAGGTGATAACAGTAGCGCTTGCGCAGAATTTTTGCGGCGATGTGGTCGGCAGCGATGCGGCGCGGATTCAAAAGTTCAGACCGCCAGGTCGAGGAAAAGCACAGGGCAACGAAGTTTGCGGCACCTTGGAAGCTTGTGGTTCACAACCTCCAATTCCGGGACGGGGGCATAGCCTGTGACAGTAGAGAAACAAGGATTCAGCGGGCTGCGTGCGATGCGCTCCGCCGCTGCTGCCAAAGTGAAGGGCCCCACCCCAGCTGTTGTCGTGGCGTGCAGGTGATAACAGCAGCGCTTGCGCAGAATCTTTGCGGCGATGTGGTCGGCAGCGATGCGGCGCGGATTCAAAAGTTCAGACCGCCAGGTCGAGGAAAAGCACAGGGCAACGAAGTTTGCGGCACCTTGGAAGCTTGTGGTTCACAGCCTCCAATTCCGGGACAGGGGCATAGCCTGTGACAGTAGCGAAACAAGGATTCAGCGGGCTACGTGCGATGCGCTCCGCCGCTGCTGCCAAAGTGAAGGGCCCCACCCCAGCTGTTGTCGTGGCGTGCAGATGATAACAGTAGCGCTTGCGCAGAATCTTTGCGGCGATGTGGTCGGCAGCGATGCGGCGCGGATTCAAAAGTTCAGACCGCCAGGTCGAGGAAAAGCACAGGGCAACGAAGTTTGCGGCACCTTGGAAGCTTGTGGTTCACAGCCTCCAATTCCGGGACATGGGCATAGCCTGTGACAGTAGCGAAACAAGGATTCAGCGGGCTACGTGCGATGCACTCCGCCGCTGCTGCCAAAGTGAAGGGCCCCACCCCAGCTGTTGTCGTGGCGTGCAGGTGATAACAGTAGCGCTTGCGCAGAATCTTTGCGGCGATGTGATCGGCAGCGATGCGGCGCGGATTCAAAAGTTCAGACCGCCAGGTCGAGGAAAAGCACAGGGCAACGAAGTTTGCGGCACCTTGGAAGCTTCTGGTTTACAGCCTCCAATTCCAGGACAGGGGCATAACCGGTGACAGTAGAGAAACAAGGATTCAACGGGCTGCGTGCGATGCGCTCCGCCGCTGCTGCCAAAGTGAAGGGCACCGCCCCAGCTGTGGCCGCGGCCTGCAGGCGATAACAGCAGCGCTTCCGCAGAATCTTTGCGGCGATGTGGTCGGCAGCGATGCGGCGCGGATTCAAAAGTTCAGACCGCCAGGTCGAGGAAAAGCACAGGGCAACGAAGTTTGCGGCACCTTGGAAGCTTGTGGTTCACAACCTCCAATTCCGGGACGGGGGCATAGCCTGTGACAGTAGAGAAACAAGGATTCAGCGGGCTGCGTGCGATGCGCTCCGCCGCTGCTGCCAAAGTGAAGGGCCCCACCCCAGCTGTTGTCGTGGCGTGCAGGTGATAACAGCAGCGCTTGCGCAGAATCTTTGTCGGCAGCGATGCGGCGCGGATTCAAAAGTTCAGACCGCCAGGTCGAGGAAAAGCACAGGGCAACGAAGTTTGCGGCACCTTGGAAGCTTGTGGTTCACAGCCTCCAATTCCGGGACATGGGCATAGCCTGTGACTGTAGAGAAACAAGGATTCAACGGGCTGCGTGCGATGCGCTCCGCCGCTGCTGCCAAAGTGAAGGGCACCGCCCCAGCTGTGGCCGCGGCCTGCAGGCGATAACAGCAGCGCTTCCGCAGAATCTTTGCGGCGATGTGGTCGGCAGCGATGCGGCGCGGATTCAAAAGTTCAGACCGCCAGGTCGAGGAAAAGCACAGGGCAACGAAGTTTGCGGCACCTTGGAAGCTTGTGGTTCACAACCTCCAATTCCGGGACGGGGGCATAGCCTGTGACAGTAGAGAAACAAGGATTCAGCGGGCTGCGTGCGATGCGCTCCGCCGCTGCTGCCAAAGTGAAGGGCCCCACCCCAGCTGTTGTCGTGGCGTGCAGGTGATAACAGCAGCGCTTGCGCAGAATCTTTGTCGGCAGCGATGCGGCGCGGATTCAAAAGTTCAGACCGCCAGGTCGAGGAAAAGCACAGGGCAACGAAGTTTGCGGCACCTTGGAAGCTTGTGGTTCACAGCCTCCAATTCCGGGACAGGGGCATAGCCTGTGACAGTAGCGAAACAAGGATTCAGCGGGCTACGTGCGATGCGCTCCGCCGCTGCTGCCAAAGTGAAGGGCCCCACCCCAGCTGTTGTCGTGGCGTGCAGGTGATAACAGCAGCGCTTGCGCAGAATCTTTGCGGCGATGTGGTCGGCAGCGATGCGGCGCGGATTCAAAAGTTCAGACCGCCAGGTCGAGGAAAAGCACAGGGCAACGAAGTTTGCGGCACCTTGGAAGCTTGTGGTTCACAGCCTCCAATTCCGGGACATGGGCATAGCCTGTGACAGTAGAGAAACAAGGATTCAGCGGGCTGCGTGCGATGCGCTCCGCCGCTGCTGCCAAAGTGAAGGGCCCCACCCCAGCTGTTGTCGTGGCGTGCAGGTGATAACAGTAGCGCTTGCGCAGAATCTTTGCGGCGATGTGGTCGGCAGCGATGCGGCGCGGATTCAAAAGTTCAGACCGCCAGGTCGAGGAAAAGCACAGGGCAACGAAGTTTGCGGCACCTTGGAAGCTTGTGGTTCACAGCCTCCAATTCCGGGACAGGGGCATAGCCTGTGACAGTAGCGAAACAAGGATTCAGCGGGCTACGTGCGATGCGCTCCGCCGCTGCTGCCAAAGTGAAGGGCCCCACCCCAGCTGTTGTCGTGGCGTGCAGGTGATAACAGCAGCGCTTGCGCAGAATCTTTGCGGCGATGTGGTCGGCAGCGATGCGGCGCGGATTCAAAAGTTCAGACCGCCAGGTCGAGGAAAAGCACAGGGCAACGAAGTTTGCGGCACCTTGGAAGCTTGTGGTTCACAGCCTCCAATTCCGGGACAGGGGCATAGCCTGTGACAGTAGCGAAACAAGGATTCAGCGGGCTACGTGCGATGCGCTCCGCCGCTGCTGCCAAAGTGAAGGGCCCCACCCCAGCTGTTGTCGTGGCGTGCAGGTGATAACAGCAGCGCTTGCGCAGAATCTTTGCGGCGATGTGGTCGGCAGCGATGCGGCGCGGATTCAAAAGTTCAGACCGCCAGGTCGAGGAAAAGCACAGGGCAACGAAGTTTGCGGCACCTTGGAAGCTTGTGGTTCACAGCCTCCAATTCCGGGACATGGGCATAGCCTGTGACAGTAGCGAAACAAGGATTCAGCGGGCTACGTGCGATGCACTCTGCCGCTGCTGCCAAAGTGAAGGGCACCACCCCAGCTGTGGTCGTGGCGTGCAGGTGATAACAGCAGCGCTTGCGCAGAATCTTTGCGGCGATGTGGTCGGCAGCGATGCGGCGCGGATTCATAAGTTCAGACCGCCAGGTCGAGGAAAAGCACAGGGCAACGAAGTTTGCGGCACCTTGGAAGCTTGTGGTTCACAGCCTCCAATTCCGGGACAGGGGCATAGCCTGTGACAGTAGCGAAACAAGGATTCAGCGGGCTGCGTGCGATGCGCTCCGCCGCTGCTGCCAAAGTGAAGGGCACCGCCCCAGCTGTGGTCGTGGCGTGCAGGTGATAACAGCAGCGCTTGCGCAGAATCTTTGCGGCGATGTGGTCGGCAGCGATGCGGCGCGGATTCAAAAGTTCAGACCGCCAGGTCGAGGAAAAGCACAGGGCAACGAAGTTTGCGGCACCTTGGAAGCTTGTGGTTCACAGCCTCCAATTCCGGGACATGGGCATAGCCTGTGACAGTAGCGAAACAAGGATTCAGCGGGCTACGTGCGATGCGCTCCGCCGCTGCTGCCAAAGTGAAGGGCACCACCCCAGCTGTGGTCGTGGCGTGCAGGTGATAACAGCAGCGCTTGCGCAGAATCTTTGCGGCGATGTGGTCGGCAGCGATGCGGCGCGGATTCAAAAGTTCAGACCGCCAGGTCGAGGAAAAGCACAGGGCAACGAAGTTTGCGGCACCTTGGAAGCTTGTGGTTCACAACCTCCAATTCCGGGACGGGGGCATAGCCTGTGACAGTAGAGAAACAAGGATTCAGCGGGCTGCGTGCGATGCGCTCCACCGTTGCTGCCAGAGTCATCTATGTTACCCTGAAATCTCTCCAATTAGACGACCAAACATGGCCCCCTACATTCTGCCGCCGGACGAATCCGTACGGGGATCATCTGCAATGCCTACTGGAACGAGGTGCAGTCGGAAATCCTCGACGGCTTCCTCCAATACAATCCCAAGGTTCCTGTCGTAGCCGCTCGCTGCCTGGGACAGACCGCCTCCATCGTAATTACCTTTGCGGGGACCAAGGTACCCCGGTCGATCTGCTTCCGAGCGGCTCCCTTCACCTGCCACACCTTCTATAACCACGTGGAGACATACTTCAACTGCCGGCAAACCGGCCACTGTACCGATGCCAGCCCAAGGCCTGTGCCCCACCTCTCTCGCCGATGTGATGAAAACACCCACCCACTCAGGAACCCACGTGCACACCAAATTGCCTCATCTGCAACCGCTCTCACTTACCGGGGGAACAAACTGTAAACACCGATTCATACGTCCCTACCCCAAAAAGCCAAGACATCTTAAATTGATCCAAGGAACAAGACCACCAGTCCCACACCCGCCGGAAATTCCAGCCCAGATTACGCTTCCAAACACCGTATCACGGCCACTGGAGATCCCGCAAGTCGATCTACCTCCATCCCTCCCCTGAACACCAGCAAGAACTCCGCCAGCGTCAAAGGGCGAAATCGCAGCGGCAGCCGCTCTGACAGATGAGTCAAGAGTTGCTCAACAGAATATCGGCCCTAGACAAACTGGTCACCTGCCTCCGTTAGAAACACGTCTAGCTTAAACAATCTCGCATGCCACAATCAACTACCCTTCCACCACCCTCATCACCGCAACCTCAACCACCTTCTTTTAAGCCCATGGAGATTGACTAGCTGCTCCGTCCAGCCCACTGCCTCCCCCGTGGCATGAACGCTCCGCGAACCCCACCCCCGAGGAATTAAAAGCCGGGGCTAATACGCTCTGCGGATCCTACCCCCCCCCCCCCCCCGAGGAAGAGCCTCACTCCAAAACCAAACACTCACCATGGATAAGGTTAACATTAAAGCGAACGCGCTAGAAACTTGCACATTTACGACATTCGACGCCAGACTAGCCGTGTTGGAAGCAAAATTCACATAAACTCTCTCAAAAATTCTCCAACAAATTGCGGACCATCTCGCGGCTGTCGAAGCCCCTCTCTCCCCCCCCCCCCCGACTCCCCAAGCACAACAGCCCCCACCTGTGCGGTGGGGGCTGTTTGCGCCCCGCCAGCATATTCGCAATGGAGTATGGAGTATGGCAATGGAATCGCAGGGGCCACCCCAATAAGCGGGGCAACCTGCAACTTCACGTACAACACATCGCCACGCCACCAGATATAATTGCCCTGCAAGAAACTAACGGCCCGGTCAAATTACCGGGCTGTAAGACTATCACCCCCCTTGATGTACCAGTCCAGACAAGGCAATGCTCCTCCAGCTGCTCAATATCAGCGAACTCCAGCGTACTATCGATAGCTCAGACGCAGAATACACCTTGCTTGAAATCATTCTCCGAGAAAAAGACGACCTAAATCTTATTCTCCTCAGCCTCTATAGCTCACCCGAAGACAAAGAACCCGGCATCCGCAATCTCCTCGAAAAGGTAATCCGCTTAGCGGGCGAAGCCCCCTCATAGTTAGTGACTGTATAGCCCCCCCCCCCCCCGCTCTGCGTGGGATTATCGCAAGACTATTCCCCAAGGCACTAAACTCTGGCTCGTCGCCCAGAACCTCGGCCTTACCATGCTAATCGACTCCCAGTCCACTACCCGCATAGGGAACAGTGTCAGCATAGACACCTCCTCTGACCTCACCTTCGTGAAACATATACGCAACGTCCACTAGTCCAACCCCAGTCACACTCTCTGCCGTGACCACTGAATTCTCTCCACATCCTTCAACCCCAAACCTCACAGACCCCTCCTTCTCTGCACCGAAATCACAGATTGGGAAGCGTTGAGGTGCCGAAGCGACCAAACCGCACCTACACAAATTATTGACCTCGGCGTGTGGGTGCACACTCTCGAAGACATTTCAGTCATTACAAATAATACGGTTGGTCTTCATTGGAACTTTGCAGCAGATACCACACTCCTCCAAATGTGGGAAGCGCCCACCAGCCTTTTTATATGCTGGAAAGGTGAACGGCACAACCGCCAGCTGCCTCGCAGGATCGCAAAACTCGAGCGCCGGGTCGAGGATTGTACGCTCAGTCTGGCGGGATAGATAGAGGGGGACAGCATGAATGGACACCTAGGCTATATGACGTCGTGACAATCGTTGAGACATTTACTTGATCCCACGCCACCAAAGTGCTCCCAACGAGAGGCTCTAGTGCGTCTCGTTCGTCAATTCCAAGGTACTGACACAGATCTGCTCGCGGATTTGCGTTAGCGCTATCTAAACACGTCACACACTTTCCCCCTCTCCAATCTATGAGGTCTTGACTAACAAGGCCCTTGATGCGGACCTCACCGCCGTTGAATTCCGCTACGCACTACACGAACTGCGTCGCACTTCAGCCGCGGGCCCAAACGGGGTTTCTAACATAGCTCTCCTGGACCTTGGCATCACGTGCCCATTAGCGTTAACCGACCATATGAACTCCTTCTGGAGGGAAGGCGAGCTCCCCCAAGCATGGTTACATGCTCGAATCACATTTATTCCAAAACCTGGCAAACCCCGTCGACCAAAAACCTTCTCCCCATATCCATCACCTCCTGTATAGGCAAGTTAATGGAGCACGTTATCCTCAACCGCCTCCAAAATCACGCGGAAGACCACGACCACCTCCCCCCACCATGAGTGGATTCCGCGCCCACCTTTCCACGCATAACAGAATGCTTCAGCGCTCGCGAGACGTTTTCAACCCCGCTTACAAAATGGGCACGAAGGCCATTCTCGGGCTCCACCTAACCAAAGCCTTCGACAACGTCTCGCGCGAAGCCATCCTCACTAAACTCTCCTTCATCAACCCCGGCGAATGCTTGTTCAACTGCGTAAGCTCGTTCCTCACCGATCGGACTGCCGATATCACGCTAGACGTTCTCAAGTCGGGTTCAATACCCCTAGGCAGTCGCGGCACACCACAAGGCTCGGTTCTCTTGCCATTCCTCTTTAACCTCGCCCTTATCACACTGCCGCCTAAAATCACTGCCATGCCAGGCCTGCTGCACTCCTTCTACACAGCCGACATCACCTTGTGAGTAATCACGGGGCATGAAGGCCAAGTAGAGGTGTCCCCTGCAGAAGGCGGTCGACGTGATCGAGCTTCACATCTCGGGGGCAGGACCACTAAACGTCCCCACCAAACGTCCGAACTCCTGGTAACCAGGGGCCCACCGCCAGGCCTTGGGGGCCACCCTCCCCTCCAAATATGTGCAGGTGGCCACCCTATAAAAGAGGTCTCCACAATCCGCGTTCTGGGGTTGTTCTGAAAGAAGAGAGACCAGCGCCTCACTGAGACCAGCGCTAAACTGACCACGACGGTCACAACCGCCTCATCCAGCGAATTGCAAACAAACATCAGGGCATGACGGCGACTAACCCTCCGTCGAATGGTACAAGCATTCGTCCTGAGCCGCTTTGTCTACACCCTACCTTTTCTCTACCTTACTCCCACCGATACATTCTTGAGGACCTTCTATACTGCCGGCACTTAGAGTCGGTGCTTACATTACTGAGTAAATGGGCTAATTGCGCGAAGTGTTTAAAAGGTCGTGTGACGAGGCTGATTTACTCAAGATTACGAACAAACTATGTCAACAGAAGCCGTTTTAAATGTATGGCGGAAATGTGGAACGTTTTACTAGACACTGCAATGCTAGGACTGAAGCTTAATGTGGTATGATAAAGAAAAAATACCAGTGTAGCCTAATCGTGTGAGTAATGGGTTTCAACGCTGGCCGTACCGTGATCGAATCCCGCTTATTTCGATATACAGTATATATATTCTTACGGAGCAGTCGGGCATGGTGTGTCTTTAAACAAACAAGACGATTTGGCAAGAAGATCGCGCGGCTGGTTCGGGCATACACCTTGCGTACGCAGTTGCTGCAACTTGCATATACCTGTAGATACACCTGCGCTTCGCTAATTCTGCCTCGTGGCATTTTGGTGGAGCTGCGGGGTAGCCCCAAGAGACCACGGAGCTTTGCAGCAGTCGCGCCTCGGTATTGACATCATGACGGGGGAACCGGGGTGTGCGCCAGCGGCGACAACGACAACCGTTGTCCTGGCGTATCCAAAAGATGAAGGAACGTTCTGTGGCACCGATAACGTAGACGTGGAAGATTGGATTGCCGTGTACGAGCGTGTGAGTACCCACGACAGATGGGATGCAGCCGTAAGATTGGCCAACCTGATGTTCTACTTGCAAAGCACGGCGAGGGTGTGGTTTGACAACCACGAAGATGAGCTTACGGACTGGGAGACGTGTAAACAGAAGCTGAAGGACTTGTTTGGCCGTCCATTCGGGCGAAAGGATGCCGCTAAGAAAGACCTAGCGACTCGAGCGCGAAGATCGACGAAATCATACGTCGCTTACATCAAGGACGTGGTTGCTCTGTGCCGCAAGGCTGACAATGACATGTGCGAGTCGAACAAGGTCGGGCATCGCTGACGATGCTTTCAACTTACTAACATGTAGTAATTGTGCGACAGTCGGCGATATTATCAAGGAAGGAGCGCGAACGCTTTGAGCAGGCAAAGAGCCGCCGCATTGCAACGTCGTTCGTCCGCTTGCCGAACACTGCTGCGACTTACTCATGCGAGGACAGCACTATGCAGGGACCATCGACTTCAGAAGACGTGACTCGAATTGTTCGGCGCGAAATTGAAGCCATGTCACCTGTCACCCTTTTTCCACGCGTCAGTGATCCGAAGAGCTTGTCCGCGGTACCACTTATCCAAGCAATAGTACGCGAAGAACTCCGAAATCTCGGAGTTCATTCTGTCTGTTCTATTAACAGCGAAGCTATTTAAGCCAGCCGCAATTTGTGGTTCGTATCAAGAAACCATCATCATCAGCAATGAAGAAAAAAGTAAAATAAAACAAACTTGCAGCCCGAGGCGAAATTCGAACCCGCGTACCCACGGTCCCAAGGCAAGCGTTGTAACCACTAGGATATACAGCCACTTTTTTTTAACAAGGTATTTATTACAATGAATGAAATGTTGTATTTACAGGAACTATTTACAATAATATGAGCACCAGGTGGACATAAAAGAATCAAACGTCAACGAGCAGTCCATATGAAGATAACGTCACACACAGCAACACCGTCCTTCACAGCAAGAACTTGTAAGGGGAAGTTAAACACCAAATCGAAAGTGGATACCAAGCCGGCTGACATTCTACTTGGTCGTAAATGTCCTTTAAGTGTATGATCATCTGAACGAAATGTGATCTCGAGGAAATTGTTTTTTTCTGCATTTCGGTCTTGCATACGAGATTGCCATAGGCAATGAAGGCCTATCAGTAAAAACATATGGAATGGAACATCTTTATACGGTGCAACAAGATATCGGATACTGTGAGAATTTATATCAAAATATTTTTGCAAATTTCTATGGATAACATCCCAAAATAAAATGGCATCTTTACAAACAATAAAACAGTGTTCAATGGTTTCAGGCACGTCACATAGGCGACAGTTAACAGACGAAACGAAAATATTCTTTCTATGCAGCCATGTTTTTTCTATGCAGCAATGTTTCAGTGTGTAATTTGTAAAAAAAAGTTTTTGTAGAAGGGGGAACTGGCATTTTGCGCACTCTCGCAAGCACATCATGTCCAGGTAATGTGATGTATACGGATCGATAAAACGGCGGAGGGAACAACATCGATATTAAATCATTGTAAAGATTTTTTCGTGACACAGTAAACAAATAATCTTTAGAAAATCGAACAGTCAGAAATGAAATAGAAAAATAAACCTCACGCATAAACCCCCATAAACAAGGTCTAGAAATTAAATCTGAGGACACCACCAATTCTGGCAGGACATGAACCAGGTTAACCTGCATGAAAGCTCGTAATACCGGGTGAGAGCTATCCCGAAAAACGAAAAAGCGCGAGACTAACTGCCGCACATATAAATGCACCAAGCCTAACCCTCCAGCACTCACTGGTCGAAAAATGTTGTCGCGTCTCATAGGTTCTAAACTGGAAGACCATATAAACGTTAAAAAAATCCCGTGAAAACGTTGAATGTAAAGCCTTGCATAGTGAAGAACCTGAAAGACATAGAAAACTTTGGTTGCCAAAAACATGTTGCAGGCTTCTTCTCTTCCAAATATTGATAGACGGTGCGGGACAAAGGTATTTGTGTAGCGCTGGAGGGCTGGAACGCGCTCTCTCCAGTAGTGTGCACTGTACTTGTAGGCATGCAGTGGAACTCCTAGATATTTAGGTGGCACACAGGACCACTCAATGCCAGCATAATGTGATGGTGTAATGGCCCAATATCCAAACCATAGCCCTGAGCTCTTAGTGTTATTCATCCGCGCACGGGAAACAGAACCAAACTCTTCTATGATAGAAAGTGTTTTATCGATGCTGGGCTTGTCTTTGCAGAAAAATGCAATATCATCAGCGTATGCTAAAACTTTTACCTCATGACCAAAAACATTAAAACCACGAACACTGCTGCAGCTCAAAATGCTCAAACAGAGTGGTTCTAAGTAAAGGGCAGAGGAGTGGGGACATAGGGCATCCTTGTTCCACTGAAGAACGGATGTGGACGGGATTAGAGAGGCTACCATTGACAACAAAGCGGGTTGTACAATGACTATAACAAAGTCGAACGCCAATAATCACTGTGGATCCTACATTGGCGTGTTCTAGAAGATAAAATAAAAACGAATGCCGGACCCGATCAAATGCCTTTGCGAGGTCAATCTGGAGCATTGCAAGTTGATCATAAGAAGTCGAACAGCACTCAAGAACTGTGCGAGCGACGTGTATGTTAGTTTGTACAGAACGACCTTTGATACCACATGTTTGATGAGGACCAATAAGAATTGAAATCGCTACCTGCAACCGATTAGACAAAATTTTTGCAAAAATTTTGTAGTCCACGTTTGACAATGTAATCGGTCTATAACCATCAACAGAAAGTAACTTTTCTCTATCAGTACTTTTAGGTATTAACACTGTGTGGCTTTTTCTGAAAGACTGTGGTAATTCCTCTAGTTCAAAACTTGTTAAAAATATATTCAGTAGAACAGGCGTAAGAATTGACTTTAAAAAAGGTTTTATAAAATTCACCCGAAATGCTATCGGGACTGGGAGTTTTTGACATGGGTAGCTGATCAATGGCAACCTCTACCTCTTGTTTAGTAAAGGGACCGCTAATGACTGAACAGTCTTCATCAGTTAGAGGAGTTATTAAAGACGCAAAGTATTGTAGAAGCTCGATATTCTGGTCTCCAGAAGCACCACTAAAGAGCACCGAATAGAAGTCTTCGAATTGAGACACAATATCAACGTGGGAAAGATTGGGAAAGCCGTAAAATATGGACGCAGCATGAAGTCAGTAATAATAACGCTTGGCATAGGACAAGGCAAGATGTATGCACTGAAAGATAAGCATGATATTATCATCGGCAATTTAGATGACATGGTAAAAGCAGCGGAAGAATTCTATACTGACCTGTACAGTTCCCAAAACAGCCAAGCTACTTTCATTCGAAATAGTGATGAACCGGATACAGAAGCTCCTTCTATAACTAGCGATGAAGTTAGAAGGGCCTTGAAAGACATGACCAGGGGAAACGCGGCTGAAGAAGATGGAATAACAGTAGATTTAATCAAAGATGGAAAACATATCATGCTTGAAAAGCTTGCGGCCCTTTATACGCAATGCCTCAAAACTTCAAGTGTACCAGAAAGCAGGAAGAACGCCAACATTATACTTATCCATAAGAAGGGAGACGTTAAATAATTGAAGAATTACAGACCCGTTAGCTTGCTATTAGTATTATATAAAATATTCGCCAAGATAATTTCCAATAGAATCAGGGCAACACTTGACATCAGCCAGCCAAGAGAACAGGCTGGCTTCAGGAAGGGATATTCTACGATGGATCATATCCATGTCATGAATCAGATAATCGAGAAATCTGCGGAGTACAATCAACCTCTCTATATTGCTTTCATAGATTATGAAAAAAACATTTGATTCAGTAGAGATACCAGCAGTCATAGAGGCATTGCGTAATCAAAGAGTACAGGAGGCATACGTGAATATATTAGCAAATATCTACAAGGATTCCACAGCTACCTTGGTTCTCCACAAGAAAAGTAGAAAGATACCTATCAAGAAAGGGGTCAGGCAAGGAGACACAATCTCTCCAATGCTATTCACTGCATGCTTAGAAGAATTATTCAAGCTCTTAGACTGGGAATGCTTAGGAATGAGGATCGACGGCGAATATCTCAGCAACCTTCGATTTGCAGATGACATTGTCCTATTCAGCAGCAATGGAGACGAATTACAACAAATGATTGAAGACCTTAATCGAGAAAGCGTAAGAATTAGGTTTATGATGAATATGCAGAAGACAAAGATAATGTTCAATAGCCTGGCAAGAGAACAAGAATTCATGATCGCTAGTCAGCCTCTAGAGTCTGTAAAGGAGTACGTTTATCTAGGTCAATTACTCACAGGGGACCCTGATCATGAGAAAGAAATTTACAGAAGAATAAAATTGGGTTGGAGTGCATACGGCAGGCATTGCCAAATCCTGACTGGGAGCTTACCACTGTCATTGAAAAGAAAAGTGTACAATCATTGCATTCTATCGGTGCTAACATATGGGGCAGAAACTTGGAGGTTAACAAAGAAGCTCGAGAACAAGTTAAGGACCGCACAAAGAGCGATGGAACGAAAAATCTTAGGAGTGACGTTAAGAGACAGGAAGAGAGCGGTGTGGATCAGAGAACAAACGGGGATAGACGATATTGTAGTTGACATTAAGCGGAAGAAATGGAGCTGGGCAGGCCATGTAATCCGTAGGATGGATAACCGGTGGACCATTAGGGTTACAGAATGGATTCCAAGAGAAGGGACGCGCAGTCGAGGACGGCAGAAAACGAGGTGGGATGATGAAGTTAGGAAATTCGCAGGCGCAAGTTGGAATACGCTAGCGCAAGACAGGGGTAATTGGAGATCGCAGGGAGAGGCCTTCGTCCTACAGTGGACATAAATATAGGCTGATGATGATGATGATGATCACTCGTGTCAGTTACTAATGTGTCTTTTCAATACATGTCGATAATAACTTTCGTAGAAGCGTGGCGGTGTTCATCAATCAAAGCCTGACGGGTCGGCTTCTCAGAAAGCAAGGCGCGGTTATTACGTGACCGAACACGGGCGCCTCCATAGGGCACTGCGTCAAACATTTGCAAGTCACATTTCACATTTGCAATGTCATCAGCGTACGTTCTAGGAGATTCACATTCAACCTCCTAAAGGCTATAAAGACTTTTCAACAATTTCTTCATACTTTTTGTAAAACGACTTAATAGAACCAAGTCCAATGGCGACTGATCTGATTTCTTGCTTAGAAAGCTCCTATGCAGCGAATAGTGGCAAATCAAGAGAGAAGCAATTTTTCAGGTCTAAGCATAACTGATCAGTAAACATTTTATCACCAATTATAGATGAGTTTAACTTCCAGAGTGCCCACTGAGGCCGGAAACTAGCACGAGTGTCTCCGCCTAGTCGCGTAATTACCATACAGTGGTCGGAGAACGAAATTGGGTGAATTCTGCATTGGAGACTTCTAGAAATCAACGATGTCGAAACATATATACGATCGAGTCTAGAATGCGAACTTGCTTGAGTGTACGTATATGAACAAGATATTTGCCCCGATGCTCCTATATCTGTGAGGCCCGCATTTTCAGTGATGCCAAATTGCACTTCACTACTTTTGTCTTTATGTGTGTTACGTAATGAACGGTCACTCACGTCACACACGCAGTTGAAGTCTCCTAAGAGAACAACAGTACGGTCACAATCCAATAAAGGAGCTAGATTTTCAAATAAGGCAATTTGTTTTGCGGAATCATTGAACGCATAAACGTTAACAGTCACCCTTGCAAAACATGCATTTATACGAACCACATGATTGCGTTCAAACGTCGTCGTCTTCGTCCGCAGCTGGCACGTTCGCACGCGCTCGTGTCAATTCTCTGCGAGGTGAAGAAGAGGTTTTGCGCGCTATGCTCGGGAGAGAGATAAAGAAAATGAGAGCGAGAGACACGCATTCACGGAGCGGGTCTGCTGGAACGCGCGTAGTCGGAATTGCAACGCGGTGGAACGCGGTGGAACGCGGTGTCGGTGTTGCAAGCTTACCTATGCAACGTGGTAGGCAACGCGGATAAGCTAATAGATGCCTGGCATAACCAAGCTCAACTAAGGCGAAGCCAAGGCCGAACCCAGCTACTGCCAAGTTCAACCTAGCTACACGAGTATTGGCCTAGCTACAACCAAGTTTAAACTTCGACATAGCCAAGTTAAACCTAATTTCAACGAAGAGACGCAATCAATCGGCCAGCTCCTCTGTGTCTTGAGCTTTGCGCGGCCTAGTGCAAGCTTTTGCTTTTTAGGTTGTGCGTACATATGTAATACCTGTTCACGCAGGCATACATTATTTATCGTTATTTTTGTGCGTACTGTAAATAAAGTGTTTCTACACAAGACCACCAGTCACTGAGAAAGTGCTGCGGCCGCCTAACTACCTGAGAAGGTTGAATACAAAAATTAACACTTTTGCCTTAAGGGCGAAGCGTGGACAGCGATACCAAAGTGTCGCGTTGCACTCGAGCTCCTACGGACAGCGGTGCTCCCCCATCGCCACGCGAGCGCGCATTACACCATCCCCAAGATCAGCCCGCTTGACGACGCATCGATCGATCAGACACGCCAGACAAGAGAACGAAAGCATAGAGAGCGTACCTTTAATACAGGGATGATGAACTTATACCTTTTGTGGTGAGCATATACCGGGTGTTTTTTGCAACCTCACGACTCCCTGATGGATGTTATCCTTCGCCTAGCCAGCGGTACTCTCCAAGTTATAGAAACCCGGCCGAGTGGCCAACTCCAGATGATCGGCCGTTCTGCTTTGCCTGCCGTTGAATCGGTCACATTGCCCGCCATTGTCGCAACCGTGTCGGCTCCTCACTTACTCGACTGACCTACGGTTATTACCGCTCCAGACTGAGCCCAAACCGTTTCCAGCCGCCATTTCACCAGCAACCGCCTAACGCCGACGCTACTGCTGCATGGAACCGTTCCTCGCAGTCATTCTGCCGTCACTAGTACCCGTTCGCCACCAGCTCGTCGGCCGTCGTCCCTATCGCCTCAGGCTTGTCGCCCACTGTCCGACGCTCTTCCCCGCAAATCTAACTGCTGCAGCTCCCGGAGGTGATGCTGCACTGACGATTCGACCTAGAAATCCTCTGCTCACTTTACCGACCAGACAAAACCTGATTGATATTATAGTCGACGGCGTACAAATTCCGGCGTTGATCGACACTGGTGCGCAAGTTTCTGTGATGACGGCCCATTGGCGCCGCCGCCTGAACAAAGTCCTGACACCTGCCGCATCTCGAACCCTCCGCGTCAGCTGATGGAGGAACGCCCACCGTGCTCGGAATGTGCACTCCTCGTGTCAGCATCGCAGGGCACCTTACCACTGTTTTGTTTGCAATTTGGGAACAGTGCCCTCACCACATTATACTCGGATTAGACTTCTCAGCTCATTTAGCCCTCTTTGACTGCGCGTCCGGTGTGATTCAGCTGCAACTGCCCCAGAGCTGCGACATTCCACAGGAGACACAACCGCGATTATGTTCCCTCGGTGACAACCGCCTGCCACCGCAAGCCATCAAGTACGTTACTGTGACCTCATTTCCACGTGTTCCTGGCGGCGTATATGTGGTGTGTCCACGTGCTCACGTAATGCTTGAAAGAAACGTCGCCTTCCCGGACACGCTTTTTCAGTTGCACACAACCGGACCACACTTACTCTGCTAAACTGCAACTACTTGGCACAGGTTATACCAAGAGGCATGTCAGCTGGCTGATATCTCGCCTATCGATGATTGCGCGATCTCCGTATTAGACGCAGAAAGACCACCATCATCGGCACGCAAGTTCGATCAGTGCAACCCTGCACCAGACGAACTAAGCCAGATGATCGCAACTGACCTTCTACCTACGCAGGCTGCTGACATACGCCGCATCTTCGAGGCTTATCGCGACATTTTTTATTTCGATGGCCGTCCCTTAGGCCAGACGCAAGTGGTCACTCACCGGATATGCTCGTATACCGGAGAGGCCACTCCCATTCGCCGACGTCCGTACCGCGTTTCCCATGCCGAACGTGAAGTTATAGAAAACGAGGTGGACAAAATGCTGACTAAAGCCGCCATCGAACATTCATCTAGTCCGTGGGCTTCCCAAGTTGTCCTTGTTAAGAAGGATGGCAGGTGGCACTTTTGCGTCGATTACCGACATTTGAATAAGATCTCGCGGAAAGACGTCTACCCGCTGCCACGTATTGATGACGATTTGGACTGCCTGCATAGAGCTAAGTACTTCTCGTCCATAGACCTTCGCTCTGGGTATTGGCAGATCTCTGTAGATGACATGGACCGCGAAAAGACTGCTTTCGTAACACCGGCCGGGCTTTATCAATTACAAGGTTATGCCTTTCGGCCTTTGTAATGCCCCGGCGACCTTCGAGCAAATGAAGGAGTCTCTACTTCGCGCCTATAAATGGTCCACTTGTTTCTGCTATTTAGACGATGTGATCCTTTTTTCGCCCACATTTGCGAACCACCTTACGCGTCTGTCAACCATTTTCGATGCTTTCCGACGTGCCGGCCTGCAACTCCACTCATCCAAGTGCCACTTTGGGCGTCGCCAAATAACTGTTCTCGGCAACCTTGTCAATGCCGCGGGAATTCAACCCAACCGACTTCAAGCAGAAACAAGCACCATACAGAAACAAGCAGAGAAGCATGTTGTGCACGACGCGGACAAAGGGCAAGGGGGCAATTATTGTCCCAGTCAAACCGCTGTTCCTTTCGGCGTGCAGCATGCATTCCGATGGAGCGCAGCGTGGTAGAACGAGACGGTGTGGTAGGAGACGCGACGCGGTCAGACGAGGTCATGATGAAAGCACGTCGCCAGGACACAAACTGGCAGCGGATATGACGTCTCGAAGAACTAATGGAATCCCAGGCCTTTTGTTGTTCCTGGTTCGATAAAAAGCTTTCAAACCGCGACCCCCTCGAGTACGGCTAAAAAAGTATTAGCCCGTCGTAAGCTAATCGAACATTGGAGAAAAGGAAAAGGTTCCGTTGAAACAAACGTTCTGTTTTGTTTGTTTATTTTTGACCGCTTGCGAAGTTTTGCGACGTTGGACTAAAAGTTTATTTCATACGTTATGAGCTTTGTTTAGGCTTTGGCTTGCAAAGCTTTGAAGTTTGAAAGATGTCTTGTTGCGTAAAGTTTTAGTTTCGCGAAGTAATCATTAATGACTAGTTAGGCTTTTTTTGCGAGTGATTTGAAACGTCAAGGTCATTTTGTTAAAAGCCTATAGTAACGCGCGCGTTGTTAGTTAGTGAAGCTTTTTGTTAGAAATGTTTTCCAAGTTCAATTTTCGGGTTAGGCGCATTGACTTTCACTAAGTGCATAATTTACACTGAGAAACATTGGTACGATTCCATAGGTGCGTGTCCTGTGCGGACAGAAGGAAACACATTTTGTAACTGGGTCGCTCGTGTGTGTTTAGGGCGGAAGCATTCTGAGTTTTCCATTGGGCGTGCGTGAAAATAGGTAATAGCAGACACGTTTCTTTTAAGGTTCCTGTAAGTGCGTAAGTAACGCAAATTCAATTTCCTGTTCATTTAAGGTGTGTCCTGTATGGACGAAGTGCAGTAAACGTGAGTAAGCGTTAGGAAATGTCTGCGTGAGACGCCTGTATGCGTTGTAAATAGTGACCGCAAAATTGGCGCGATTTTGATTATGTATCCACAGAGTTGACGAGGCAGTCAGTGGTAACAGTGGATGCGATAAGTAGTCCACTGTGATAGAGTATGAACAGCCTGTTCGCGAAGGTAGGCTGCATAAGTTGTTTTGAAGCATTGGTCTTTGGTTTAGTTCTACGTATTACCTCTCTTCCTCTGAATAACGAGGTATGTAATTTTATTATGGGCTGGAAGTCATTCTCGTAGTGTCAAAACGCCGCTTGCGTATGGTAATAATGGTTGTCCTTGCGTATAGTTATAATGGTTGTTTCCATATTGTTTATATTTCTCACGGTTCTTTTGCAACGGCAATATCACTCTGGCCTTCTCGGCATTCGAAGAGATATGGAAAGCTGTTTAGAGAGGTGGTAGGATCTGCTTTATCGAAATTGGGGGGACGCCACAGGGTTGTTGTCGATACACTACGAGTAATACCCTGGGGATTCAAGGGTTTAGAGCCTGCGCTTGCACGTCTGGCAGCGCTGTGCTGCTTTGTGTCTTTGATGTACGTTCTCCAGGGCACGGGATCAAGGAATTCGTTACACGAAGCTCGTCGCCAGTGTACTATAGATATCAGCTTTCTTCGTGGCCACGGAATTGAGTTCACCGGCCATTCAGAACTTCCGGGGCGAGGAGGAGCAGTTAGATACGGACCGTTAACTAGCATGGGTCAAGTTCTTCGAACAAAGCCGCTCGCCGTCGCACGGCGTCAACCGTGCTACCGGACCCGTCAAAGAGGTTGGCAATCCCACTCTCGTGTGCCTGCGCATGCAGCTTTTGTCTACCACTGCCATGACGCTTCCCGAAATACCTCTGGAAACCGGCAAGTTGGAGGTCGTTGACCCCCGTCAAAGGAAAAGGTGCCTTGCTACTCTGGAATGTCGCTTGAGCACCACCTGTCCCCTCCAGCTAAGCGCCTACAAGGCGAGAAGGAAACACCGGGCGATGGTGGCCATCGGATAACAGAGCCCTTGGAGTGTCCCCATTGGGCGAACATGACGACACTTGCACTGGCCCTACGATTGGATGAACATGACGACACCTGTACGGGCCCCCCGATTAGATCAACATTCTTCTTCTTCTTTCTGGGGTTTTACGTGCCAAAACCAGTTCTGATTATGAGGCACGCCGTAGTTGAGAGCTGCGGATTAATTTTGACCACCTGGGGTTCTTTAGCGTACCGATTCGATGAACATGACGACACTTATACGGGATCGACGATTGGCTTAAAATAAGGCGACCCCGACGGACTGAAGGGGTTATAAGGAAGAGAAAGATCGAGAAGAGAGACGTTCTTCTTGCCACGGGCCGCAGCGTCCAATTTGCTGCCGGCCGTCGATGACAGGCAATGAACTTCATTCAGGTCCAGTTACTGTTATTTTCCTGGTCCTGGTCCTGTTATTTTACTCTTATTTTGCTTTCCTCTACTCCTGTACACAATGTAAATAAACCTTATTTCTCTAAGTCATCCTTAACGTCAACGACGGCCATCTCTCGCACTCAACGGCAAGATCAAATAACACCCGTTGAATCCATTGTCAAACCATCCGCGTAATATTTCCGCCTGACCCCTTCTCAGGCCGCTCATAATTCGCATGCCCGGGACTTTCCTAACTACACCAACGGCACCTTCACGAGCGCCTCGGCGGGCGCGGCTTACGTTGCGTTTGACCCAGACGGTTGTGTAATCATTGTGCGAAAGTTTCGCGTGGAGAAAGCGACTAGCGCATACAGTACTGAGTCTGTTGCCTTCGCCAAGGCGTTCGCGTTTGTAGATTCCTTGCGTATCAGTGCCGGTGTAAGTATATACAGTGATTGCCTTTCGCTGGTAAACGCGCTGTCTCACGTAAGCGTTAAAGCTGATTCGCACTAGGCCGACACGACACCAATTTTGGTCGGCCGACTGTTGGCGGCAGCAGTTTTACAGGAGAGGAAACGCTGTGACCAACGGTTCAATGGAAGGACAAAGCTGTCGCCAACAATCGGCAGTCCAAAATCGGTGTCGTGTCAGCGTAGTGTGAATGAGCACTTAGGGACACGCGCGTCTGGCAGCTTAAGAAGGCGCTCCGCTTGCAGGCCCTTAGGGGCCCTCGGGTCTTCCTTTATCACGTCCCGCGCCATCGAGGTGTGATGGGGAATGAGCTTGCTGACTCGGCTGCGTCTTCCGCGGCGACCACCGGCCTAACTCTCAATTGCTTCTTCACAGTGAGGTCGATTTGCTCGCGGTTATTTAAAACAACACTGATGGCATTATTACCGGCAGTGAGAGGGAACCAACACCAGCCATTAAAACTGGGTGCGAAGTGTTCACGATATTTCGCGCTGATTCCCCCTAAACCGACTCTCGGCATACCTATTCACGGGGCACGGCCACTTTCAATTTTACATACACAGATTTAACCTGAGCGCTTCTCCCTTATGCTCATGCGGTGTAATTTGCACCGACGAGACACATTATTTTAGTTCGTGTCCACACACCACACCCATCATGTCTCAATTGCACGCCTCTGTCCGTGCCGCATCCCTATTGCCCGACACCTATCCGGCCATGTTAACATGTAAAAAGTCGCGGGCCTTGCTCCTGCAACTCGTGCACCTTATGATTATTTCTGTCTCTTCGTCTCCCTCTCCTACCTCTTCCGTTCTCCCTGACGCCAACTAACCCCTGTCGCCTAACTCTTTTTTCCCTGCTTCACATTACTTCCGCATGTACTACCTAAGATGTATGCTTTCCTTGCTATTGCGCTACAAATAAACAAATGAATGTTTGTTTCATGCCATCTACACTGTTTACGCCAAGTATGGCGCGGGTTTCGCCGTGACAGATGGCTCTAACTGCATGCTTCATCCCCATTGTCCTCCTATTCTTCTTATACATTCTGCCTTCCTTTCCTTTTCTCGTTACGTTCCACAGTACTCCCCGTGCTTTCCGCTCCCTTTTGTTTTAGTTTTATCATCTTAGCACTATGTATAAGCCTCTCATGCATTGACCCTCCAGGATGACAATTACCCGGACACCTCCTGCATCGCCCTCCTCCTCGCAAGCAGGGCACCGCCAAAACATCTGGCCAGCCGGACCCTGGAGGTTGCTGATATGCGCATGGCTTCTTTTTGAAGCATCTTGTTCCAACTCATAATGAAATAAATAGGCAGGCGCCATAACTTCGTGTCACTGCCGAAGCTTCTTACAACGTAATAGCTCAGGCGTTTAGTGTAATATACTTGTTCTGGTTATTCTATTCAAATCACAGACTCCGTATCTAAACCAGCTCATTTTGCGTCATTCAACAGGCTCTGCCTACGCCTTTATTTTTAACTGGCTTTTCTTTCTAAATTTCCACTTAGTTGCTACAGCAACTCCTACTCATTTATTTTACCATTGAAGAAATGTATCATTGGTCAAATGGTGCGGGCTTCACCCATTTTTTATTTTTTATTTCTTTTTTCTACTCCCGGGGACACGAAAAAAGCTAAATCATATACTGAGGAGATCCCGAGATTGTGTCAGCAGATGAACTCACCTATGTCAGAAGAAGACAAAGTTGGCCATCTACTCAAGGTAATCGCTGAGGATATCTATAATATCCTCATCGTCAAGGATAATTTGGACTCGGTTTCTGACGTCATAGGAAATTGTCGCACGTACGAAACATTGAAGATGCGCCGAATAACAACCAAGTTCGGTCGGTTGACCAACGTAACAACGGTGGCGAGCGTTGACGTGAGCTCGGCGTCGGACCTGGCCTCAACGATACGCGACATCGTTCGTCAAGAGCTGCTCCGACAAGAAGTTCCCTCATCCACACCACGTTTCACGGGTACCTGCTCGTCACAGGACGCCGCTTTCTCAAGGCCTACTCCAAGCTGGCAATCGATGAACGCCGCGGACGCCGACAACTACGCGGAAGCTCCGCGTGGATTGATTGCACCGTTGTCAGCGAGGTTCAACTAACAACCCCGCTCTCGTACCACCCGCCAATATCGACGACCCTCAAGTGGTTATAATACAGAGACCATCGTCAATTATTCTGCGTACTGCGACATGCCTTTCTACTTCGAAGATCCGCGCATGCATCCATCTCCGCCATCCCCTGTGTTATTGCTGTGGTGTACCAGGCCATATCGCACGGTTCTGAGGACGCCGACAGTCTTCTCGGTACGAGCGACCAGCTGTGCGCCATCGGCGCTATTAGGTATCTCCTGGTACTCGGTTGCCGACCAACACGACATCGGGCAGTACTTTCTGGCAATGAAGCTTTAGGAGCGCCTCACCGGCCACCGACCTGAGTTTGACACCACCGCCGGAACCTCGGGCCCGCCGTTCCCCGTCGCCATGGCAGCGCCCACCATCGCCACCGCCAGAAAACTAACCAGCACGGTCGGTGGCGGTGAGGTCGCTGGAAATTCGCTGTTAACAGATATACCTCCTCTCGTTTTTATGTTAAAGAACAAGGTGCACGTACTTCTTGATGGGGTGCCTACAATGACCTTGGTGGACACGGGTGTAAGTATTTCAGTAATGAGTCCTGTATTTAAGACAAGCGCTACGGATCAAGCAGGAATCTTCTTTGGACTGGGTGTCGAATCACTGCGTCATGTTGGTGTGTGTACTATCGACGTATCCTTGGGCGGTGAACTTTTTACAACCGAATTCGTACTTATTTCGCGGTGCACGCACGATGTCATTTTAGTCATTGACTTTTTGAAGCAGTGTGGTGCCAGAGTTGACTGTCGAACTGCGGAGGTGTCTGTACGCCTCAACATTCCGTCTGGACTCCTGGAAGACAGCAGCCTCCGCCACGAAAGTACCTTTTTTGTCTTTGGAGATAGCATCGTGGCTGCCTTGTCAGTTATCTGCGTTCCATTTACTTGCGCCAGCACTAGACACTATGTTTGATGCCACTGTAGAGCCTATTCATCTGGCCTGTGCAAAAAAGAGCATGGTGATGCGACCACGCACTGCCAAGTGCCAGCGACAGTCCCTGATGGCTCGAAACTCGCCACCTTCAGAGAAGACGCGCCTTTGACAGTGTCTTCACTGGCAGATGCAGAAGCACCAGGCGAGACAGTTAACCTTGAATCTGCTGACTTCCGTGTTCTTTGCATGGTGAACAAGTCACTCAGTACCAGTGAGCGCCGTGCCTTGGTCGATGTTCTATCAAGACACCTGCCTGTGTTAGACTTTTCTGCCAAAGAGCCTGCGATCGCTCCGTCTCGTACACGTCACAGGATCAACACAGGTACGGCGAATCCGATAAGACAAAAGCCTTACTGAGTATACCCATCAGAACGCAAGATCATCGATGAACAAGCTCGCGAAATGCATGTCGTGCCGTCCTTGGGCGGCTCCACTGATTGATACTCGTCAAAAACAAAGATGGAACATGGAGATTTTGCGTGGATTATCGACGCCTAGATGCGGTCACTAAAAAGGACGTTATTCCCCTTCCACGAACTCAAGACAACATTGACTGCCTGCATTCAGCCTCGCACTTTTCTTCAGTTGACTTTCGCTCAGGTTATTAGCAGATCCCGATGGACCCGATGGACAAAGAAAAAACGGCATTTGAGACTCCAGATGGTCTCTATGAGTTCAATGTAATGCCTTTCGGGTTGTGTAACGCCCCCGCAACCTTTGAGCGCTTTATGGACACAATTCTTGTGGGAGATTTGCATGTACTACCTTGATGAGGATGGAATTTTCGGTCGCAGACTTAGTGAACACATCAGCGCCTCGATGTTTTCCTCACCTGTATCCAGAACGTCGGGCTATTTCCGAACTCAAAGAAGAGTCACTTCTGTGAGCGTCAAGCATTGGTATTGGGTCATCTTGTTGATAAACGGGGCGTCCGGCCTGATTCACAGAAGACTGAAGCCGTCGAAGCGTTTCAAGCACCACGGTCTGTGAAGGAGCAGCGCACTTAGTTGGGACTGTGTTCTTACTTTCGCCGCTTTATTCATCCGCGGCACTGTTCCGCGTCACAATGCCTATTCCGCGGCACTGTGACCCTTCCAAACTAACTGAAGTTCACACAGATGCTAGCGGTGTGGGCATCGATGTTGTACTGGCCCAACGCTGCGATAGCAGAGAACATGTTTTTCTTACGCCAGCCTCCCACTAACCAAGCCGGAGCGTAATTACGCCATGAGCGAACAGGAATGTCTTGCCGTAATCTTTGCATTTCAGAAGTATCTTTCATGAATGAATGAATAAACTATTATTTCCCTTTTTAAGAAAGGGGAGCGGCCGGGGGTGAGAGAGGGAGGCTTGTGTGCTCCAGTCTCAGCACCTTATGTTGCCAGACGTCCGCCTACCAGTCGGTGTGGGCCTCCGCTACCTCCTCAGCCCAACTCAGCACTCGGTCCTGCTGGGTGGGATCGGAGCTGCGCAGGACAGTCTCCCACAGCTCCTCGCTACTAATTAATGGTTTGATACTTTTACGGCCGACATTTTCCTGTAGTAACGGACTCTGTTGATACTCTATCTGTTGGCTTGTGAACTTGCATGATCCATCTGGTTGGCTTGCGCGCTGGGCCCTTAGACTTCAAAAGTTTGATTTCACTGTATCGTACAAGACCGGCCAGCGCCATACTGATGCTGACTGCATTTCAAGGATGCCAATTGGTTTGACGGAGTGCGACGCTGACAACTTTGATGATGTGTGGTGTTTTATGGCGCAAGGGCCAGGTATGGCCAAAGAGCGCCATGACAAGTGGTAATGTAATCGATGAGCTGTTATGACGCGGGCAATGAGTTTCTCATGGTAGATGTGACATGGCTGTAAAGGGGCCTAAAAACTGTCGCAGTAAATGGCGTAAAACATATTGGGCAGCTTCCGAAGAGAAAATTATTAAGTTCTGTTCTGAAAAGTTACAGCTTACACTAACAGGTACACAGTTTGAACGGGTTCACAGGTTGGGTAGACATGATAAAGAAAAGTGTCGACCGATCATTGCCAAACTGACCCTTTTTAAAGATAAGGAGCAAATCTTGTCACGTGCACGTAACCTGAAGGGAACAGCGTTTTCAATACGCGAGGATTTTTCATTAGCAACGCGACAGATTCGCAGGAAGCTAATAGAATTCGCAAAAACTCAAAATAAGCCATTTAAGCTTCTAGTAGACAAGCTGCGCATCGAAAACGTAAGCTACGTCTACGATGCCATCACTAAGACCGTTGTACGTTCACGCAGATAGCTAGAAGTAAACACACGAACATCTAGCCAGCAAAAGCTGCATCAGCCTTGCACTCCTCTATCACTAACAGTATCATTCACTAATATTAGAAGTATCCTTTCCAAACGTGACATGGTCTCATCTTACATCGATGATAGCTTTTCTGATATTCTTGTCTTCACCGAGACGTGGCTGAACGCTGACATCAATGACAGCGAAATTTTTTCTTGTGCCAACAGCTACAACATCTATCGATGTGATCGTATAGACAGAAGGGGTGGTGGTGTTCTTCTGGCCATTAAAAGATCCATCACGTCATACGCCATCACTTTAAATTCTAAGATTGAAATTGTCTGGGTAGGTTGCACAATTCATTCCAGAAAAGTGTTGCTCGGCAGCTGTTATCGGGCTCCTGATTGTCATCATTCCTTCTTAGATTAGTTGCGCAGCAGCATTAGTGCTGCCATTGAAGTCTGCCAGGCTCGCACTGTGTATCTCTTCGGCGATTTTAATCTACCCTTTATTGACTGGGAGGAGCTGTCGTCTTCTTGTAAACACTCAGCTGACTTCATTAACTTAACTTTAGACTTTAATTTTGCTCAGGTTATTACTCACCCAACACGCGGTTCGAATACGCTAGACCTCATTCTGACAACTGCACCTGAAACAATTAACCACATAGACTATTTGAATGGATTTAGTGACCACAAATTGCTACAAGTAGCTCTTGCTATCCAGCCGCCATTTGCAGGAACTGAATCTAAGAAAATTAGGGATTATAATAAAGCCGACTACCATGCCATTAACACGGAACTTACTTCCTTTTCTGACAACGTGTTACTACCTTCCTTTTACAGTCGCTCAGTAGAAGAAAACTGGGTTCTTTTCAAAAATAAGATTTCGGCACTAATAGGAAAACACGTGCCTTTGATAACGATTACTAACGATAAAACGAATCCATGGTTCAACAAGTCTCTGCGCAGACTCAGAAACAGAAAGAAGCGGCTCTATAGGTCAGCGAAAAATTCATGTTCACAGTCTTCTTGGGAAACGTATGAGGAATGCCTAAAAACATATTGCCACGAAATTGTAACTGCCAAAAATAAATACTATTCCCAGGACTTACCATCACTCCTTAAATCTAATCCGAAGAAGTTCTGGAAAGTAATAAGCCCTGATTACGACGATAACTTCATTTCCTTGCATGATGAAAATAACACTCCTTTTGGCGACACTGATTGTCCATATGTTTTTAACTCATTCTTTTCATCTGTCTTTACTAGTGAAAACGACCATCTTCTCGAAATTCTCGAACGAGATTACTCATACATGGCACCCATCGATATCACAATTGAAGGCATTTCTAAAATCATACAAAATCTGAAAATGTCTTCGTCTTCTGGTATTGACGATATAAATTCTAAAATTTTAAAGAACACTATATCTGCCTCTAGTAAAATCCTATTCCACATTTTCCGGCAGTCACTAAATACGGGATTGTTGCCTACTGACTGGAAGATAGCGAAAGTAGTGCCAGTCCATAAAAGTGGGAATAAAAGTTCACCTGGGAATTATCGCCCCATTTCCTTAACATGCATCTCTTGTAAGATGCTTGAGCATATCTTAGCTTCTAACATTTACACTCATTTAGAATCTAACAAATTCTTCTTTTCTAACCAGCATGGGTTTCGAAAGGGTCTTTCTTGTGAGACTCAACTTTCGAATTTACTACCGACTTGCATTCTAACATGAATAGTAATCTACAGACAGACTGCATATTCCTTGACTTTGCAAAGGCCTTCGATCGTGTTGCTCACTGCCGCTTGATTTTAAAACTATCATCGCTAAAACTAGATTCGCTTACGCTAACATGGCTCCGTAACTTCCTAACGAACCGGCAGCAATTTACTATCGCAAACAATTACTCTTCATCACTTTGTTATGTTTCCTCTGGTGTTCCGCAAGGAAGTGTTCTCGGCCCCTTACTTTTCCTCATCTACATTAATGACCTGCCGGACAATTTATCATCTTGTATGCGCATATTCGCTGATGACAGCATTATTTACCGTCCCATCCGCAGCAGTACTGATCATCTTGCCCTTCAACAAGACCTAGAGCGTATTGGTGAGTGGTGCGATACCTGGCAGATGACATTAAACGTTTCCAAGTGCAAACTAATCACTTTTAGTCGAAAACATCATAACTTTAGTGGCCTATACGAAATTGGTAACAGCATTGTGGAACGCGCTCAGCATTATAAGTACCTAGGCATAAACCTAACTCCTAATCTTTCCTGGTCCACACATATCACTTCTATCTGTGCTAACGCATCAAAATCATTAGGTTTTCTACGCCGTAATTTATACAATTCTCCTTCCGATGTACGTAAACTCGCGTATCTTGCTTTAATCCGTCCGCAACTCGAGTTCGCCCCCTCCATTTGGTCACCGCACCAAAAATACCTAATTAACAAGTTAGAATCTATCCAGAACAGAGCCAGTCGATTCATTACGCGTAATTACAGCTACCCATCTAGCATAACACAGATTAAACAAGGCCTTGCACTCGAGCCACTAAAAATTCGCCGTGACATTTCCCTTTTATCACTTTTCCACAAACTCATCCACACCAGCATGATGCCATCTGTTCACCTTAATCTAGCTCATCGAACTTCACGCCGACTAAATAACAACTTTAGCTTATCACGCATGTACGGTGAAACCGACGCTTTCAACCTTTCAGCCCTTCCACGAGCGATTCGTTTGTGGAATGACCTACCAGATGATCTCGCATCAGAGCGGGATCACGCAAAGTTCTTGAGCAACCTAAAAAAATATTTATGCACCGAAATTTGATGTATGGCGCTTTCACGTTCACCCGTGCCTACAATGCTGTTACCGGTACGCTTTTTTTTTTTTTTTGCTTTTATAGTTTTGACGATGCTTTTTATTGCGATAGCAATTATATGGACACTCAAAAGCAGATTTCTGCCGTCGGCGTCGCCGTCGCCGTCGGCGTCGCCGTCGCCGTCGCCGTCGCCGTCGCCGTCGCCGTGAGGTTCCGTATGACGTCAATGGAGATGAAATCGTGGCCGCGCGCCGCCGAACGCTGTATGTGCGAGTGAAAGGGCGCGAGGGACGCGCTCTTTCACGGGGAGTGAACGCACGGCGGAGAACAAACGCGCGTTCTGCGCCGTGCTTCCTTAAGGGCTGCAGAAGTAGGCGTCTCTTTCCTCCTTTACAATCACCATATATGTAGAGCAAACGCGCCTTCTTCCGATGCGCGAGAGGCCGTGGGGGAGGGGGGGAAGGGGGAGGGAAGGGAGGCGACGTTTAGCTGCGGCACCAAGTGCCTATTTATATCAGAGGCTCCGGCAACAGTCACCAACGCCTCACGCATTTTGAGCGAACGCGGGCAAAATGCCGACGGCGTCGACAACAGTTCGGCGCGTTGCCGGTGCTGCTGCATGTCCAAGTTTATACAGCTGATAAAGCTAATATCATTACTCCGTATATCTCTCTACAAATTTGCTATCGCAATTGATGCTTCACCTTTCAGGTGAAACTGCGACAACTTTTTTTTTCACCTGTTTTTATTTTATCGTCTGTGTACAGTTATTTGCGTAATACTTTTTCGGCAGTTATCATATCTTGTTAAACTGTTGGTGTTTAAATAGTTGCTTTATATTATCTTTTGTGTAACGCCTTCAGACACTACACTTTGCTGTTTTAGTATATTTTGCTTTTCTCTGTTCGTGTGTTCACTTACATTTGTAATAATCAATATTTCACCTATGTGTATTTCTCTATTATGTACATGCTGTATTGCCCCCCTTACACAATGTCCCACGAGGGCGCTGTAAGGTACTCGTAAATAAATAAATATAGGTAGTAAAATAATGATAGTGACTGAAGTGGCGTACGGTATGAATATGAAATGTGGAACAAGGTTGTAACTTAACATGTATTTAAAAAGTTGTCGCAGTTTCACCTGAAAGGTGAAGCATCAATTGCGATAGCAAATTTGTAGAGAGCTATACGGAGTAATGATATTAGCTTTATCAGCTGTATAAACTTGGACATGCAGCAGCACCGGCAACGCGCAGAACTGTTGTCGACGCCGTCGGTGTTTTGCCCGCGTTCGCTCAAAATGCGTGCGGCGTTGGTGACTGTTGCCGGAGCCTCTGATATAAATAGGCACTTGGTGCCGCAGCTAAACGTCGCCTCCCTTCCCTCCCCCACGGCCTCTCGCGCATCGGAAGAAGGCGCGTTTGCTCCACATATATGGTGATTGTAAAGGAGGAAAGAGACGCCTACTTCTGCAGCCCTTAAGCAAGCACGGCGCGGAACGCGCGTTTGTTCTCCGCCGTGCGTTCACTCCCCGTGAAAGACACGTCCCTCGCGCCCTTTCACTCGCACATACAGCGTTCGGCGGCGCGCGGTCACGATTTCATCTCCATTGACGTCATACGGAACCTCACGGCGACGGCGACGGCGACGCCGACGGCAGAAATCTGCTTTTGAGTGTCCATATAATTGCTATCGCAATAAAACTTGTCGCAGTTTCACCTGAAAGGTGAAGCATCAATTGCGATAGCAAATTTCTAGAGAGCTATACGGAGTAATGATATTAGCTTTATCAGCTGTATAAACTTGGACATGCAGCAGCACCGGCAACGCGCAGAACTGTTGTCGACGCCGTCGGTGTTTTGCCCGCGTTCGCTCAAAATGCGTGCGGCGTTGGTGACTGTTGCCGGAGCCTCTGATATAAATAGGCACTTGGTGCCGCAGCTAAACGTCGCCTCCCTTCCCTCCCCCTTCCTTGCCTCCCCCACGGCCTCTCGCGCATCGGAAGAAGGCGCGTTTGCTCCACATATATGGTGATTGTAAAGGAGGAAAGAGACGCCTACTTCTGCAGCCCTTAAGCAAGCACGGCGCGGAACGCGCGTTTGTTCTACGCCGTGCGTTCACTCCCCGTGAAAGAGCGCGTCCCTCGCGCCCTTTCACTCGCACATACAGCGTTCGGCGGCGCGCGGTCACGATTTCATCTCCATTGACGTCATACGGAACCTCACGGCGACGGCGACGGCGACGCCGACGGCAGAAATCTGCTTTTGAGTGTCCATATAATTGCTATCGCAATAAAAGTTGTCGCAGTTTCACCTGAAAGGTGAAGCATCAATTGCGATAGCAAATTTCTAGAGAGCTATACGGAGTAATGATATTAGCTTTATCAGCTGTATAAACTTGGACATGCAGCAGCACCGGCAACGCGCAGAACTGTTGTCGACGCCGTCGGTGTTTTGCCCGCGTTCGCTCAAAATGCGTGCGGCGTTGGTGACTGTTGCCGGAGCCTCTGATATAAATAGGCACTTGGTGCAGCAGCTAAACGTCGCCTCCCTTCCCTCCCCTTCCTTCCCTCCCCCACGGCCTCTCGCGCATCGGAAGAAGGCGCGTTTGCTCCACATATATGGTGATTGTAAAGGAGGAAAGAGACGCCTACTTCTGCAGCCCTTAAGCAAGCACGGCGCGGAACGCGCGTTTGTTCTACGCCGTGCGTTCACTCCCCGTGAAAGAGCGCGTCCCTCGCGCCCTTTCACTCGCACATACAGCGTTCGGCGGCGCGCGGTCACGATTTCATCTCCATTGACGTCATACGGAACCTCACGGCGACGGCGACGGCGACGCCGACGGCAGAAATCTGCTTTTGAGTGCCCATATAATTGCTATCGCAATAAAATTACAAAGTGATGGTTGAGAACGAGTAACACAACAGCCTCACCAGGTACCTTGAGTACAAGGGGCTGGAGGCATGTGCTATAAACAAGGGTTGACATCGCCACAGCGACCTCTCGCAGGAGGCCGTGCTACGAATTTCTTGGACAGAATACGTTGAGCGTATAGACGTCATTTAAGAACGCTAAAACAGCTTTCATGTCGAAAGCGCTTCTCTGCCTAGAAACAGTGCCAGGTGAAGTCGTATACACTGCCTATATGGTAAAGGGAAGTGTATTTTCCTCTCGGCTTGTGCTTCGCGGAATTACAGGAGGACATAATGAAGACTGAGGGTGTTCTTACATCTACTACATATTGGAGGTTCACCGCCGGTCAACAAAAAACTGTGTGTACCATTAGTGTGCCCTATTCTAAGACAACAGAATAGGACATCACTTCGTCTTAAGTTGGTCAGTGATGGCCAATACCCTAAATGTGGCTTAACCACGTGGAGCATGTTAAGGATTTCAGCGTCCCACTTATGTTGCCAGTAGGTTCTTAGTTTGTTCCGTAAATATGGCTTTAGGTCTACAACTGGAACAGCTATGGACATGTTGCAAGATTTTGTATCTAAGGAAGTTGCCATTCGGTCTGCTAGCACGTTACCTTCAATACCTCTGTGTCCAGGCACCCAGCATACTGTTACATGTTGGCCAGAGGCATAAATAGTACCCAAGAGAGAGGAAAGTTCTGCAATTACTGGATTTTTGTGTTTGCAGCATGACATTAATGTTTTAACGACGTTTAATGGGTCTGTGCATATGACCGCCTTATGTAGTTTAAACTGCTTGATGTGTTTCGCAGTGAACCATCGTGCATACGCCTCTGCTGTAAAGATGCTTGTGTGAGGGTGGAGAACATCGGACTCTGAATAGGTTGGGCCGACGGCTGCATAAGATACGCCGGCATGCGATTTAGACGCATCTGTGTAATATTCTGGACACGAGTATTTAAAGTGTAATTCTAGAAAATGCATATGAATGTGAGCCTCTGGAGCGTGCTTCGTTACCTCCACAAATGACGTGTCGTAGTCAATGATGTGCCACAATCACGGCGGTAACGGCTTAGCAGGAGCCATTAGGCGATTTTCAAAAAGCGGAATGTCCATATCTTCGCTCATCCTCCTCACATGGAGCGAGAATGGCTCTCTTGCTGCAGGCTTGTTGTGAAAAAGTGTTGCAGAGTTCATATCATTGATGGTATGAGGATGGTCTTTATCAGTGTGTACTTTCAAAGTAATTAAAAGTAGAATATGGTCGTTGTAGATCAAGGGACCATTCGTTCGATTCAACATAGAGGCTTTGAATAGGCCTTGTCCTCAAGGCACCGGTGGCGAGGCGGATACCAAGATGATGCACAGCGTCCAGCATCTTGAGAGCACTAGGGGTAACAGAGTGATACACTACTGCGCCGTAGTCTAACCGCGATCGTACAAGGCTCCTGTACAGGTTCATGAGGCATTTTCTGTCACTACCCCATGTCGTGTGTGACAGTATTTTCTGGATGTTCATTGTTTTCACGCACTTAGCTTTGAGATACTTGATATGAGGAATGAAGGTTAGTTTTGTTTCGAGTATAATACCTAAAAATTTGTGTCCAGTGTTGATTGGTATATGTTGTCCATGCAGCATAATATATGGATCTTGTATTAGGCCTCTCTTTCTAGAGAAAAGAATACAGGAGCTTTTGAAGGGGTTTAGCTTAAAACCATTTTCATGTGCCCATTTTGACACTTCGTTCAGTCCGAGCTGAACCTGACGAAGGTTGCAAGACTTAAATCCTCTCTGCACATCTTTGACATATATTGAATAAAACATAGTAGATGGAATGACTTTGTGAAGTGAATTCATTTTAACAATGAAGAGGGTGCAAATAAGCACGCCCCGTTATGACACACCAGTCTCTTGAGTGAAACTTCTGGACAGGACATTGCCCACTCTTACGCCGAACGTGCGGTTAGACAAGTAGCTTTCTATCATTTTTAACATGTTACCGCGTACACCCATTGCAGATATGTCTCGAAGGATTCGGAATCGCCATGTTGTGTCATAGGCTTTCTCCAAGTCGAGAAATACAGAGAGAAAGAATTGTTTGAGTATATAGGCTTCTCTAATGTTTGCCTCAATGCGAACGAGGTGGTCTATTGTTGACCTACCTTCCCTGAAGCCAAATTGGAGGGGGTCAAGTAGACGGTTGCTTTCCAGGAAATATATTAGATGCCGGTTCACCATTTTTTCATATAACTTCCACATACAGTTTGTTAGTGCTATTGCACTATAGCTGCTAGCTAACGCGGGATCCTTGCCTTGTTTATAAATCGGGATGATGATGGCTTCTTTCCATGAGGACGAGATATGTCCAGATATCCACATGGTATTGTAAAGAGACAGAAGCGTGTTTAATGTTTCTGAGTGCAGGTTCTTGATCATTTCATATATTATGCGATCACCACCTGGTGCTGAGTTGCTGCATGAAGTGAGAGAACCATTGAGTTCAGCGAGACTAAACGGACGGTTGTAAGGTACTTCTGTTGCGCACTTTCAATTGAAGCGCTCCCGCTCTGCGTGTTCCTTGAAATTTAAAATTGTTGGCTCATAGTGGGATGTGCTACAAATACTTTGAAAATGGTCGCCCAGGAAATCGGCCTGATCTTTCATGCTGTCACCTTGAGTGTTTATTAAGGGAAGTGGTTGTGTTTCCCGGCCTTTTAATTTGTTTACCCTGTTGCCACACCTTACTCTCATCATTGTAAGAATTGATACTACACATGTACCTTTCCCAACTATCCCGCTTAGCACGTTGACGTATTCTCCTGCCCTGTGGTTTTGACTGCTTCAAATTAGTGAGATTCTCCGCAGTTGGAGAATCGCGAAGCAGGCCCCAAGCTTTATTTTGTTTTTTCCGTGCCTCTTTACATTCGTCGTTCCACCAAGTTATACGGCGCTTATAGCAAGTCCGTTAGTTTGCTTTATCTATAGTTTCTTTTATGCATTTTTCAGCGGTCTCAATTATAAAACCTGTCAAATATGCCACAGCATCATCTATATTAAAAGAAACCAAATCATCCCATTGGAAGTATGTAATCTTTTGAAACAGTTCCCAATTTAACGAGTCTGTTTTCCATCGGGGAACCTGTGGAGGGCTGCCAGGTTGTTTTGTTAGATTTAAGGCAATATGGAAGTGGTCACTTCCATAAGGGTTTTTTATGACCTACCAGTCAAGGTATGGCATTAGAGTTGGAGAAGCTATGGTTAAATCTATTGAAGAGTACGTCTTATGTGTGGCGCTATAGAAGGTGGGTTCTTGTTGATTCAGCAGAACCGCACCAGAACATAAAAGGAACTCTTCTACTGTACGCCCTCTTGCCTCGCAGCGCGAGCCGCCCCACAGCATGTTATGGGCGTTCAGATCTCCTGTTAAAATGAATGGCTCAGGGAGCTGATTGACAAGCGTTTGAAGTTCCGTAAGCGGCAAATGATGCTCGGGTGATACGTACAGTGTAACGATGCTTAATGAGTCTCTGTATATCAACGCCTTATGTAGTTTTAACAGCTTCATGTGTTTCGCAGCGAACCATAGTGCATACGCCTATGCTGTAAAGATGCTCGGGTGGTACTACACTACAACTGGTGCACCAATACTATTAGTGGTTCCGGAGTTTCCGATCTTCTGTTCTACGTATTATGCTTACTATACAAAAAGTACTACACTACAACTGGTGCACCCCTACTATTAGTGGTTCCGGAGTCTCCGATCTTCTGTTCTACGTATTATGCCCGACGACCACACCTCAGGTCGCTTGGGATCAGTGCAGACTCTGTACCGGGCTAAAGAACGCTTCTATTGGCCGGGAATGCGTCAGACTAAGGAACAATACGTTGCCGGTGCTGACTGTCACCAACCAGTCAAACAGTATTGCCCTAACTCCTACTGCCTCTAGATTTGTTTGAAGGTGGAGGTGTTGGCAAGCAACTGACCTCTGAGCTATAATGGCCACGCCGCCAGACGCGGTGTGGCCATCATCGCGATCTTTGCGAAATAATGTATAGTGTGTCAGGAAATTTGTATGAGATGTTTTAAGTGTGTTTTCTGGACACAGAAAAGCCTAGGATTAAATTATTGTATTATTTCCTTGATGTCGTCCAAGTTGTTCAGAATGCCACGGGCATTCCAATGAATAATTTGTACCGCCATCTTCTTGAAGAGAGGAGCGTTCTGTGTTCAGGTGTGTAGTTGGTGTCCTTTAAGTAACAGGACCGTCGTCCGGCCCTGTTATGGGTTTTTTGTTTGGTTTGGGGCGCTCGAGAGAGCCACGTCGGTTTTTCGGCGCCAATGGCACCCGTGTTGTTTCCATTGCCTCCTGGGAGGCACTGGATGCCCGCAAGTGCGGGCTGCTTGTTCGTTTTTCAGACCTCCCCTGGTGAGGCTTGGTCTTGAGACCCAACGTCCCTGGGGTAGCGGGTCTCTGTGGCTGGGTGGGTGGAGCAGATTTAACTGCTGCCACCACAGGGGCAGAGGGCGCCACTGCCAACGGCTCGCTGTGCGCTAGCCGGGCAGGTGGAGGATGCCGGTGCGACGCTGCCCCCTGACGCGTCACATCGGCATACGCTGTGCTGTGGAATGGTAAGGACCTTTTACGTGCTTCTTTGAAGGAGATGTTCTCACACACTTTAAGAGTGATAATTTCTTTTTCTTTTTTCCAGCTCGGACAAGACCGGGAGTAAGCTGGATGTTCACCATCACAGTTGACACAGTGAGGTGTCGCTTCCCAGTTGTCTGAGGCATGACCTTGCACTCCACGTTTCGCACATGTGAGTCTACCACGGCAGCTCTGTGAGCCGTGGCCGAATCTTTGACATTGGAAGCATCTTCGTGGATTAGGTATGTATGGTCTGACAGATATCATGGTGTATCCGGTTTCTATGGTTTGTGGCGGATCGCAAGTTGCAAAGGTCAGGATGAGGTGTTTGGGGGAATTTCTTTATTGTCTCTTCTGATAACGATGCGCTGAACGTTTGTAACATGCATTTTGTTCTTTCCAGCGTTCTAATAGTTTGGTTTCGGACAAGTCAATGAGATCTGCATCAGACACTACTCCGCGTGCTGTGTTTATAGACCGATGCGGTTAAACGGTAACAGGTATGTCGCCAAATGCCACAAGCTTGTTTATTTTACTGTGCTGCTCTTTATCACGGATCTCAAGGAGGAGGTCCCCGCTCGCCATTTTAGTGACCTTATAACCAGGGCCAAGGGCTTTAGTCAGGCCGTTTGCAACTAGGAAAGGTGATACGGTTCTATGTGGTCTTTGTTTTTTCACTGTGCACAACTTGGAAACGGGGAATTTTTTTTCGGTTTGAATAGGCTTAATATTTCATCGGTGCGTCCCCTCTTGTGAGGGTGACGATCAAGTAAACGGGGAAATGCAGGTGTTCCCATATTATTTTCGTTTATTTCGCTGGCAATGGCAGCCACCCACCACGGAGCCCAACTAGGAGACGCTGCAGCACTTAACGTGTAAGGCTCCAGACGCCAGCCGTGCATTGCTGGTACAACCCAATATACCCAAGAGAGGGCACATACACAAGGTTAACCCAAGCCACCTGTGAAAATGTAGAAGTAACAGAAGAGAAGAGAGAACAGGACAGGAGAGGAGACAGGGCATATAAGAAAAAGTTCGGAGAGGGGGATAGGAAAAGGCGACCAGCCGATTTCCCCTGGGTGGGTCAGCCCAGGGGTGCCGTCTACGTGAAGCAGAGGCCAAAGAGGTGTCTTGCCTCCTCCGAGGGACCATAAAGGTCCAAGCACTCAGCATCCGCTCAACCCCCAGGATTCCCTTTTCCCCGGACACGGCTAAGCCGCGCACGGCTACACGCGGGAGGGTCCAACACTCATGTGCGCGGGTACGTGGTGTCGCAACACACCAAACGCCGGCTTACGCAGACGCCCCTGCGGGGAAGCTGACAACTTTGACCACTACCTCGCTTCCCTGGCACCTGCTTTTCCCGACAGCGATGCGTTCAAGGTTGAGCAGCTGAAGTACCCAAGTTTACTGCCGTGCTTTCCGGTCAGCAAAAGTGTACTCTAGCACACCGTTTTTGTGTTCGCAATGGCTTACTATACAAAAAGTAATACACTACAACTGGTGCACCCCTACTATTAGTGGTTCCGGAGTCTCCGATCTTCTGTTCTACGTATTATGCCCAACGACCACACATCAGGCCGCTTGGAATCAGTGCAGACTCTGTACCGGGCTAAAGAACGCTTTTATTGGCCTTGAATGCGTCAGACTAACGAACAATACGTTGCCGACTGCGCGACGTGTCAGCGTCATAAACATCTGAACAAAGCTCCTGCTGGTCAACTTCAGCCCATGCTGCCTCCAAGTTCCCCACTTGAGTAAGTTGGAACTGATCTTCTGGACCATTTTCCGCGATCCTCCGCAGGGAACCGCTGGACTGTCGTGTGCGTCGACTACCATACTCGTTACTGCAAGACGGCAGCCATCCCCTCCGCCACTGCTCTGCGGTCTCATTTTTTTTTTGCTTCACTGCATCATCCTCCTGCACGGGCCGCCTCGAGTGATAATCAGTGACTGTGGGCGCCAGTTCACCGCAGATGTTGTGGAAGAACTAATAAGCTTGTGTCCTTGTATACCTTCCGACATTCAAAGACCCCATACCAATGGACTTACAGAGCGTGCCAACCGAACACTTAGCAACATGCTTGCAATGTATGTCGCGTCGGATCATAGCAATTACGATGAAACTATTTCTGACGTACGCTTTCAACACTGCTAAGCACGAGACGACTTGCTATAGCCCACTCTTCTGTTTGCACGGCCGCCTCGTTGCACTTTAGACACCATCCTCCCTTTGTCGACTAATGAGAATTCTATACCGGAGACACTCTTTTGTGCCGAAGAGGCTCGTAGGCTTGCTCGTCTACGCGCACTAGCTTCGCAGGATGCATCAAAGACAAGATACGGCAGTCGCCCTTGCCCGGTTACCTATGCTGCTTGTGAATTGGTCTGGTTGTGGACCCCAGTACGAAGCGCAATCTGTGCACAAAGCTTATGGCACACTATGATGGCCATTTTCTGATACTCGACCACGTCAGCGAGGTGAACTATACCATACCGCGCCTCACCGGCAACGGGTGACGTTGTGCCCGGACTCAAGTAACGCATGTCACTAGGGCATGACATGCCCTCAGCGCGAGGCCACCCACCTGACTCGCCCAGTGGGCTTCGTCGGCAGGAGGAGCGATGTAACGGCGCGTTAGTACACACGAAGACGAAGGGAAGGAGGGGTGGAGGAGAAGGAAGACGAGGACATTTCTTTTGGTCTGGCGGCGCCGCCTCATCCAGTGCTTTCTCCAGCCAGCCTTCTAAATAAACACTTCCCGCCTTGCAACGATATAAACGACACCTGCTGGGTCCTGGTATATCGTGGTATAGTTCGGAATGAGGAAGCCATTGTTATGACTAAATCAGTCGATATCAAGAGCCCCCTTGCATTACGCTACGTTCCATATTGAGACCTTCGAGCAGTTATGCGCAATAACTTGCGCATGCAGTGGCAGAAAGAATGGGATCTCCAAGTCAATAATAAGCTTCACACTATACCACGAATTAGCTCTGGATAAACTCTGTTCCGCCAGACACATGACAAAGTGATTTACAACCATTTGAGAATAGCGCACACTTGTGGTACATCGAAGTGGCTGACCTACCGATCTGCGGTAGGTGTGATCAAACGCTCGCCGTTTTCTATGTCACAACGTCACAAAATGGAGCAAGAAAGAATTCAACGCTTTAGTTTCCTGTACAAGTCACATACATTGCATCCATCAGTATTTTTATCTGAAGAACCTTCAGCCGCTTTTAAACACGTTTATCACTTTCTGAAGGCTGATTGATTTTTAAAGAGAGGTTCAGCATCTGGTGGAACCCAGTCCTCGTGCAGATCAAAATATTTCACCTGACACGGGGTCTCGTTACCCTTGGTAAGGTAAGGGCTAATGAGTGCTTCTTTGTCACCACCACCGTTATTATTTTAACCATCAGACATACACATTTAATCTTTCACCAGTAATGGCTTTATCAAAATCTCTAGTACTCTATTTTACGCGGCACTCTACACCAGTGTATTTATTCCCACTTGAATACACAAGGCATCTGCTTATTACCACTACCCTGAGCGGACCAATCACCACTGCTTTGGCGCTCTGTGGCTAAATCCACAAATCATCATTATCATGGAGTAAGCTTGTAGCACAAGGCTTCCCTTTTCCTACGGAAACTGCAGCCAGCAATTGCAATTATGTGGAGCGACAGTGTCACCCGCACTGCGCATGCGCATCCTCCTCGCCCTCCTCTCCTTGTCTCATCACCTCTCCTCTCGGCATTCCTCCTCTCATCTCCGACGCTCCTCTCCTCTCCGTATTGCGCCACGAATGCAACACCTGCGGCTCCGTGCGCGATAATGCGAGGCAGCTTAGGTTAGAGGCGCGATGGTAGGCGCCCCATAGGCACCGGCAACAGTCACCAACACCGCGCGAGTTCGGTGCGAACGCGGGCAAAACGCCGACGGCGTCGACAACAGTTCTGCGCGTTGCTGGTGCTGCTGCATGTCCAAGTTTATATAGAGCTGATAGAACTACCTTGAGTCGACCCCATGGCTGCTTCGCATACTATTGAGGGTTCCCCTACGGGAAGATGGTGTAATTTTTATCTCTACTCTGTAACTCATTGCACCAGCATTATATTATATACACACTTTGATGAGGTGCATGAAGCCTGTTTTTTATCTTTTCAGTTTGATACTACTTTTACGCTATTGTTACAGAGATTGTTCCCAAGTTTGTTCCATCCTAGAAGTTTACATTGTGCTTGCGCTGAACCGCAGTGCACACAAAAAATTTGTGTCACAGAGACGGAGAGGTATCGATATGCGGTTGCTTACGTGACTACACAAGCACAGAAGCTTAAAAATCAAAATGTTGGGCTGAACAGTAAGGAATCAACATACACTGATTTATCACACAAAGCTTGCATAGAAATGAAATCAATATTGTCGACTGAATTGTTCCGATCGAGTCAGGATTCAACCGCAAGTACTTAACATTTTCAAGTACCATGTTTCATTTAGCGGTTTCTATTACAGCAAGAAACAGTATTATCAATCCAATAAATTGTGCTGAAGTGGAGGAATCGCGCTTCTAAAGATAACGGCATTTTGGAACAGTACGACAGCTGAACGCATTTGCAAATGGTGGCGAAACCTTCAACATTTCGCTACAAACGGGATTTTTAGGGCTTCCTCCGTAGCCCACGTAGCAACCAGAGCGACAGTAGGTTATGAAGAATATCTGTTCCGGGCTGTAGCTCTCGAGGCCTTTAAGAGGAAGATCTGTGTCTTGGTCTCTAAAACGCTCGTACGCTGTGTAAGCGACGTCCACCGCTGGAAGATCCGGGTATAGCCTGTAGGTATTGTTGGGGTAATAACACCAAAACGTGCTCCAAAAAGCACGGTGACTGGTGATATCAGTAGGAGCAGCTATAGTGGCGCCTTTAAGAAGGTGCGAGAGCACGTTGACCGCACGGAACATTTCGGCGGCATAGATGTAGCCCAGACCACCATACAACATTGCACTTGTGCCGTGGGTATAAAACAACGGAGGCGCCAGAACAGCTGGCGATACTGATATGACGTTTGTGACAGCGTAATACGAGGTGATTAACTTCATGTCTGCCAAAAACACACTACTTATGTCCGTGTTGAATGCGTTATTCCTGGCGCGTTGCCGCTGCTGACGGCTCTGCAGCCACTCCTCAAAGAAAGTGTCCGTATCGTTCTCTGCTGGACCGTAAATTTGCTCCAGCGCATCGAGGCTATCGAAACCGCGCTCTGGCCATATGAGGCCTCTGGTTTTCCCGATGAGGTCGGCTAGCGATGATCTGGTACTGAGATCGTGCGTGGAAGACGAGCGCACCTTCTCCACTGCAACATCGTGAATATGTTCCATGATGTGCCTGATTTTCAACTGCTCAGCAGGAGCCAGTAACTTTCTGTAGCCAGCGGCAATAAGAGCACCATACGGCTCATCTACGTGCACTGTGCACATGATCGCCAGGAAGGCACTTCCGAGTGGGTGAATGCTTAGTTCTGTGGAGATCGAGTTGCTGATTACAATACCAACAGCCTGCACGAACCACCAAACTGTGTGGAACCAGACCTCTCGGGCAGAATATGAACGAAAGATGGAGTTCATTGCCGCCAGAATATGCTCATTCGAAGCGAACACTAGGGTATCATTTGTCAACATCACCTTGCTAGCATGTTGCAAAGCCACCGTCCAGTCCTCGGCGCTTAAGTTCTTCACAGTTTCTGCCAAGAGTTCAACAGTGAAAATCCTGGGTGTAATGAATTGCGCTTCTATGGCAGCGCTCAAGTTTCCGAAGACGTGGCTCTGCATATTTGCTCGTCCCCTTATGAAGTTTTCGAACGCACGTGCTGCTGGCCGACGGCTGAATATGACATCAATGAATCTTTGCACATATAGAGGGTAGACATCATCGTACTGCATGATCTGTTGCTGCAAATTCACGTAGATTCGTGGAAACACTGACGGCGATATGGCTACGACGCTCTCGGGACGCGCAAGGAAGTTGGGAAAAACGTCGAGGCGAAACCACAGCGGAAGTCCCCACAACACGGCCAGCTCCACCAAAGCACTGAGAGCGCGAGAACTCGGGACCACTTCCGTATCGTTCCATTCTTCCGTAGGCCATGAAAAAGTGCGACCGTTCACAAACTTCACGAATTCGTCGATAGCACGGTCTTCGCTGCCCGTTTTCTCGACACACTTGCGCATCATGTTCAGGGGTCTGTCCAGCACGCTTGATGGGCTATGGACACGGGGGCTGGAGCGCACTAAGGTCTCCATCCAGTCAACTGTTACCTCGGTTAGAACAGTTCGTGCCAGCTTGCGGTATCTCGGCGTCCAGCCGGAGCAGACGTATTGACCGAAGTTGCCGCACGATGTGCTTGCTTGGCTCTCGCTGAGGGCCAGGATGCGTGCGTGGTCAACGCAGTCAACCGTCGAGCAGACTTCTATCCCGTCGGCAGTGGTGTCGTCCTTCTTTCGCAATAATAATATCGCCACTAGCGTCGTAGCCACAGCTAGGACCAGTGCTAGTAGTGATGCCAGTGTGACACACTTGACTTTACCATCCCGTTGCTTCAACGGAGGCTGCACGTTGCCCTCAGGAATGGCGGCAGGCTGCAACAGAAGATAAACAGCCGGACGTTAGGTAACATCGGTAGTAAGTCTTTACTTTCGTCTGACAAAGAATTGTTTTAGTAGTGTGCACACATTTTTAGCCATAGTACGTCTCACAGAAGCACACACGCTTGAAATTGTAACATTGTTAAGCTGGACTGCGGATAGTTTCAGAAAAAAAATGTCGCCTAATTTCAAGCAGCAGTCGCACGTGATTTCCGAATGCTTTTTGAGTGAATTATCAGTTTCTTTCGACATGTATAAAAGCATTGTTCTCAAACCTACTTGGCTCTTACTAATAGTGCTTTTCTGGACCCATTAATACAAAACATCAATGCAACTGAGGGTAAAACGAAAAGCGAATCTAAACTTTAGTTTCTAATAACAGATAACAATGTTATGACCTAAACGAATATCAACGAATTGTAACTATGCCATCGAAGCATCATCATCATCGGTCTATATTTGTGTCCACTGCAGGACATACAGCTTATTAATTAGATCCTGCTTAAAATATGTGAAAATTTGGAGCTCTCTTTTATTGTTATAGGGTATTCCATAGTTTTGGCCGTCTGCTACTGTGATGCTACTGTGACCTTACCGTATAGGTTACTAGCAGGTGCAATGCTAGAGCATTAATCAATTGTGTTCGCGCGTGTCTGTGTAGCCTGATTATTACAGGACCTGGAAGGGGTTTAATTTCCAACAAATAACATGAACGTAACATGCTGTTTTAGTCCCTGCAAATTTGTAGTGACATATTTCACATTTCTTTTTTGCAGAGAAGTAAGTGATGTGTGTTTTGTACATCTAGAGAACGACAATCCATAGCGCTATTTCCTGAAGTTTGATCACTCGATCTGCACAAGAATAATACATATGATCCCATATCTTCATACAACAGCTTTAATGAAAAGTACGGAAGTGATGACTAATAGAGTTTATTGGCGTAAGGGCCTGATGTGGCCGAAGAGCACCAAGGGCATGGAAATGTGTTGTCAGTGGCAAGTGAACTGTGAACTTTGAGGATTGGATGACACACGGCTGTATAGAGGTAAACCAATTCGTAGAAAATTATGAATTTGGCCTTTTTGTGGTGCAAGGGCTAAGTGTGGCCAAAGAGCGCCATGCCAGCGTTAATGAGTTGGGAATTGACGAATAAATTACATGAAGTGGATATGACGTGGCCGCAAACGGGCCTTATAACTATCGCAACACAGCACTGTGTTGCGAAACGGTCAATAGACCGTTTCATTCAGGGTGTCGCCATTTCGCGATCACAGCGTCGTCTATCATCCGGCGCCATGCTGGTATGTGGGATCGCGCTAGAGGGTGCACGGCGAACGTGCTGTTGACAACGAGTGGCAAGTTTTCGCGCTTTCCCGAGAGGTGCCAACAAGTTTTTGGGATTGAGAAGCTTCTTAGCGTGTCGAAGTGCTAAGATATAGCTTCGATATAGACGCAATATCGAACGGCGACGGGCCTAGAGGCACTGCCACAGCTCTGCCAGCGACAGTCAAGTCTTAAGATTGTCGATGCGTAACATACTCAAGCGTGTTACTATTATATGTCTAGGCTTGAACTCTTGAACTCTATTAAGGTATCACTCAGGTGACATCAATTAGAGGTGTCTCCGTGCGCCATCCGGTGTGCCGCACCAGCTTACATCCCAATACAGGTAACTACACAGATACGAAGAAACACGTTTTTGCTAGCTTCCGTGCTCCTGAAAGTTTCGCGGCACTATTTTCTAAGCATTGATTTCCTTGCACCTGGACCATGAAGCTTTCCAAAATAAAGAACTGTAAAATAAATCGGCCGGAAGGGCCGTTAACATGGAGCACTCGATAAAACGACCCGGTGACAGTGGCCGCGAATATGACGCGATCAACAACACGCACGCGACGCGTCGAAATAATATGCGCACTCTTAGGTCCCGAGCGGTGTATCTGCAAGGTCACCTCACCGACTCGAGGGAGCTCAAAAACGAACTACTCTTTGCAGAAACTTTATTTTCTGAAGTAATACAGCGCGCGATGCGCGGCATCCGCCAGACAGCTTACCCGCGAGATTCAGAAGTACGGGAGAGCCCATGTGAACTAAAGGCGGCCAGCACAGGGTACGCATGGATTTGGTTACATAAGGAAAAAGACCACACCTTCATTTTCTTAGTCGACACATACTGTTTCCATAATACCTCCTCGGTCAACCTCCACCAGAACGTTGGTTTCCAAGCGTGAGAATCTTAGAACGCATTTGAAAAGAATAATTTTACTGTACGTGCACGAAGAACTAGTTGACGTTGTCCAGAAATTCGATATATACTTGAATACGCACCTTTTGTTCATATCTCAATTAGATCACGGGTGCCGAGTTCGTCGCCGTACGCTCACTGAAAACAAAATTTACTGAACATACATAGGACGAAGCTGATGGCATCGAGTCCTTTCTGTTTATGCTAGCAATAAAAAGCGGATGATTGTCTGCAACCACAGCGGCGGAGTCCACGGACTTGCCGCGGCTGATGGTGCACTTCGCATTTACTTCCGAAAGTTATTTTTCCAGCCAAATACAGCACATTGGTAGCCCGTTGAACCTGAGTCATCTGACATCGCAATGAGCACAGACGGAACACGTTGGCTTAAGATACGACGTGGACGGGTCGTGCATCCGTGAATGGAGTGTTTTTGTAAAGATTTGAGCGTTGTTACATGCAGTTATTTGCGCAGGTTATACGCGGTGGCGGGTAATACGTTTTTTTTCTTTTTTTTTTATTATCGCGGAGTTCCAAAAGGAGATCACCGCTAGCTAAGGCCAAAATATTCAATACTTCGGTGTACCTCTTTTCTGGGGGCCATCAGGAATAATATGTTTTTATTGGCGCAATGGCCGGATATAGCCAAAGAGCGCCATGACATATTGTGATGGGTACGCAATGTGTTATGAATGGAGTGAACAATGAGGTTCCAATGGTACATGTAACGTGGATGTAAAAAGGCTTAAAAACAAGTCGCTTTAAATTGCGTAAAACATAATGACGTTTACTAATGATGTGAGCAATAAGCATAAAAGTTCCGTTGCGAAGAGATGATATAATAAAAGCTTGGAGGACGCTTAAGCTTCGCCTTAGAGAGCGGAACGAGACAGTGTTATTGGACGCCGCTGACGCCGACACCGACACCGCATTTTCCGCGACATGGGACCCGATCACAATTTAGAAAGGCTCAGTTTTCAACATTCCCCTCAATGTTGCCTAGAACCAAAGTACAGCGAAACGCCATCAGAATTGGGGGACGCTTAAGCTTCGCCTTTAAGAGTGAAACGCGATAGCATTCACAGATCCCTGGCTGCTTAAGGCTTTTTTCTCGTATATTCAAATTGCAATCCGACAGTATCAAGTCTGTAGGTTGTGCTTAAGTGGTACTTTGCGATTTTTCTGACGTATTTTACTTTGAGAAATTCAATTTTTGTTCAATAACGCCTTGCGCCACGCGAAGGGCCCGCCCGGTCGGGGTGGTTCGGGATGATGTGGTTCGACATGATTATTTCGGCCAGACGCCAATGCTTAACGCCGTGGCCAACGCAGGATTTTCTGCGACACGGGGCCCTTAACGCCGTCGTGTTAAAACGTATACAATAGCACTAGTGCCTCAAGAGGGTCCTTGAAGGCGCGTGTTGTTATTACATTTCCTACTACAGCTACTGCCTGCAAGGTGACCGTGCACTACAGATAACCTGACCAGATGATTTGTATGGTATTTACGTCTGCTAAAAACTTTAAGATTGTTTGAAAATCAAAATTCAGAGCCCTTGCACTACTGTGAAGATGAAAGCCAGCGAAGCTGTGACTATGGTGGGTCTGCTATAGTGAATATTGCTATAGTGAATTTATATAATCATTATTGACTACTGCAAGAGTTGGGGTCGGGCAAATCCAAAGGTGTAGCTGGCCCATACCGTCGTCCACCTCATCCAAGCTGAAGACGTTGTGGAAGGGAGGAACAGGTTCTCGTCGAGAACGAAGAGTACTGGGTTTATTTGCAATAGAGAACGTTACATCTCATCAGTCTAGCATCACTGGATCGAAGCATGAGCTACATGATGGAGCTGATGAGCGAGCACTGGCTACATCTCAGAGCAGATGGGATAGCAAACTACATCGCAGGGCAAATGGGACCCACCGATGAGCCGCAAAAGTCCGCTTAAAAGCCCTCTGGCCAAGCTGCGGTCCCAACTCCCTCCAATCGGAGCGTCGAAAGTCACCGAAGGGTCCGCCTTGAGGGCGAGGGCGTGCATAATCCCCCGACGCCTTTGTTTCTGGGACACATTGGGAGAAGTGCACACACACTGCTCACTCCCCCACAGAAATGAGGGGACACTCGTAGACAGGCGGCTTCGCGCCTCAGGATTCCCGGAAGGGCCAGCCATCGACGGGTTTGTCTGGAGAACGGCCTTGGCGGCCACCAGGTCGGTCGAGCGGTCGTGACAAAGCATCGTAGAAGCGGTCCTTTTCCAAGAGCCCCCCGCTCCTAGCATCGTGGTGGGCGTCCGGGTGACATCCAGCAACCACGTATTCTGTGAAACGTGTCTAGGCATGGTGTCGCCGCTGATCTCTCCCGTGGGACGTTTTTCAGCCTCCCGAAGCGATTTGCCACAGGCAATCAGGAGATACTTCAAGTTTGCTGCCTCCGATGGTCGCCGAACGTAACACTATATTGAGCGGCTTCGGCATGTTCGTTAAAGGGCAAGGACACCGGCGTCTTGTTTGCGCCCGGCGCGATGGCCAAGTAGTGCGCCACAGATTGGGGTATGAGCCACAACGTTCATAGCCGCGGCAAACTTCACGGCACCGTCACGATCCTGACGTCAGGACCCCAGAAGATGTGGTTTAACGAGCGTACATCCAATAGCGAGACCAAGGGCAACGGCTGATAACAGCACGATCTCTACGTCACGAGAGAAAGTGGAAAAACATTTGGTCGGACGTGCCGCCGCTAAGTATCGCGACACTTGTGAAAGAGGCATCGGCGGTGGCGAGGACAATGGCCCATCCTCATCCGTCTTCACAACTGTGCTAAGGAACAGGTGGCGGGAAACCGCCACGCACATGGAGCCTGGATTGTTGATCTGCTTCCAGTCTATCTACTTCCGTTGCTGGACGCGATCTCCTGGATCCTAGCCTATAGCAGCTTCGCTGTGAAAAGCAGCTCATGGCTCAGAAGGAATGCTGGCTGAAGAGGGATGTGCTCACGATATAAGGGATAAAAGCACTGTTTACGCTGGGCTTCTATCTCAGGTCACCGGACAATAACATGGAAGACTGTAAGAATATCACCACATCTATTATATCTCGGAGGATCACTTCCAGTAAGGAACTAAGTTTTCTTTGCGATGGACAAAAAGATTGAAAGTTTCTTTGGTGCATCCTTTTTTTAAAAGAGGACGATCAGGCTGCTTGGGAAGGAATATGATGCCAAAATGTCTTAATTTCGGCAGCGATGCCAGCCGCCCACCAGAAAGCGCAACAAGGGGGAGGGGGGAGGTGACAGCAGTTCCCACAAGGAAAGTATTGTCAACGCCAGCTGCACAGCGTTGCTATAATCTAATGCCACATAACGAAGACATGTTAGCCACACAAGTTTAAACCTTGCCACCAAAAAAAGTTGAAGTAATCAGCAAAAAGAAGACAGGACAGGCATGAAAGGGTTAAGAAAAAAGATCGTGGAGGAAGAAGGCAGGAAAAGGTGACTGCCGATTTCCCCCGGGACGGTCAGTGTGCCGGGGTGCCGTCTAGGTATAGCCGAGGCCAAAGGGGCGTGTTGGCACCGCCTAGGGTCCAAACATTCAGCATCAGCTAAACCCCCAGCATCAGTTTTTCCCCGGACACGGCTAAGCCACGTACGGTTTAACCTGCTGGCTGAGACGACCCTGCGGGGACATGCGAGCTGGCCATGGCACCTTTGAGAGCCGTGGCCAAAATAGTAGGCCTTCAAGCAACGTCCAAGTTCACTATGTAAGACCTGACTTGAATTTTGACATTCCCTGTCTTAATTCAAGCAGTATGCTCGATGCAAAAGTTAGAATAAATGCTTTGTTGCCATTTCTTTGTTGTCATATTGTATCTTGATTTGATACACCGTAGATTTGTTAGATTTTGGTCTTGTCAACCTACAAGGAGTTCTGATTCAGTTAGGTTTATGAGGTACTATACTCATAAATGACAAATCAGACAGAACGGACGGAATTCATTTAGCAATGCGGGCTTACGGTGGTGGGGAAGTTCCCAAAGTTCAGGTCATTTAGTTTGTCGTGCTGAGTCTCTGATTTGAAGAAGATCAGCACTTGCTAGTTTAGTTGCCTTGTAACCTTTACTTCTCGCCTTAGTGAGACTCTTGACTCCTAGGGACGTAGACATCTAAAAGTCTTGTCCCGAGTTTTTGCTATATATGAGTACTCCATGGTAATGTGGAAAGTTCTCCTTCTGTCGGCCTTTAAAAAACTAATACTTTATTCGGTGCACCCCCTCTTGTGGGAACGATCAGAATTGCAGGAAATGAAATAGCTAAACAATAATCCTATAATTTCGGCAGACACGCCAAACATTCACCGTGGAGCCCAATCCAAATAAGTGGATGCTGGAGAACGTGCAATAAAGACATCTAAAAGACGCCAACTGTACCTTTCCACTATAACAAAATATCTGGAACCAAGTTTTGTGATTATATACAAAGGTTAACCTTTGTTGCCTGGAATATTGCAATCAACAGGAAGTGAGGAGAAGACGGGAAATATTGAAAGTGAATGGGAAAGACGAAGATTGTAAAGGAGGACAGGAAATGGCAACAACCGATTTTCTCCAGGTCTACTTGCAGAAGTGCCAAAAAGGTGCGTTGCAGCCACCGAGCGCCCTTAAATGTCCAAACACTCGGCATCGACTCAGCCCCCAGAATCCTCTTTCCCTAACACGGCTAAGCCGAACACGGAACAAACCATGTGCTCGGGTTAGTGGTGTTGCAACATACTAAGCGCCTGTTCACGCAGACGCCTACCCGCCGGGGTGGCTCAGTCAGCTAAGGCGTTGCGCTGCTGAGCACGAGGTCGCGGGATCGAATCGCGGCCCCGGCGGCCGCATTTCGATGGAGGCGAAATGCAAAAACGCCCGTGTGCTTGCGTTGTAATGCCAGGTGGTCAAAAATAATCCGGAGCCCTCCACTACGGCGTGCCTCATAATCAGAACTGGTTTTGGCACGTAAAACCACAGAAAGAAAGACGCAGACGCCCCTACGAGAGTCGGCCGGATCTAAGTTTCAAATGAGTAGCAGTGACGAGTAGCAATGAGTAGCACTGACGTATTCTGGCGAGAAGGCAAGCGTGGAGTGATGACATTGTTTTCATATGCCAGTCTTTCTGGTCAAACTTGCCGTATTCTTAGTAAGGCCGACCCAAGCTTGAGGAGAAGCGCCTATCTGAAAAAAAAAAACAGAAGCAACTCACCGGATGCCGGCATTCGGCCCAACGCTGAATTCCCATTCCAGAGGCCTTGGATGCTGCCTCAATGGCCCCGGACAATCTTCGCCACACAGTCACCTCCCTTGAAGCTCGTCTTGTTGCCTCGGAGTTCGCAGTGGCGACAACGTTACCCTCTGTGGCAGGATGGTCGTCGTAGATTTCATCTGCAATACAGAACGCCGAGGCAAACAACATTCAAGCTAGCCATTGTGCCTTGCCACTGCGTTCAGTACCATTCGTCTACCATATAACCGATGTTTCTATTTTAGAAGTGTCTAAAGTCAAGTCGGACGTACTCGCAAACAATCCAGTTTGTTGCCTTAAAGATACGGCGGAATGGCAGCTGCATTAGGAAAACGTTCTTCAGCACCCGCTTCCCCCGAATATTTGCACTGTCTTCAGAATACAGTGGTCAAAATGCCTAAAGAACTGCCTCCCATACACGCATACCTTCCCGTCAGCACGTGTACGAGCTGGGAACCTGTACAAACAAGAGGGAGGAGTACGTGTGGTAGCGCATTTCAACGGCAATCGGTTCTAGAGCAGCGGATGGCTCGCTATTCTAACGAAAGATGTGTTTGGTAACGGCTCTAGCGTTAAATACGTTATAGGACAAAGGTTAGAGTAGAATCGAAACGTTGGACGCAGGGGTTTCCCCAGGAATCGAAATTATGGGGGTATCTAAATTTCTTACTGGCGCGGGGGGGGGGGGGGGGGGGGTGACGCGATGTTCACGGTGAAGTAGAAGCGCTAGTCATTTTGAATTTTTTGTGTCGTTCATGTGTGCCGTAGGGCTAGCGCCCTGTATGGCTCCAGCACTCATGAAAAGGCTGCGAACAATTACTTCACTTTACACAAGGACTAAAGTCGCATTAATGAACAGACGAAACTAAAGAACAAGGACTGCATGAAATGTTTATTCTACATAAACAACAGGGAATCTAATTCATGCTGAACGCGGTAAACACTCGCGGAAGGTGTATATCGGAGCTTTGATAGAAGCCAAGAGGATGTGCATGACACTGACACACCTAGATATGAATTTATGGCTGCTACACACAACAGTTGGCTGAATACGTACAAGCCCGGGCACATTGCACATCCGGGCCATTCCCGCAACTAGTGAACGATATATAAGCCATGACATGACCATCTATGGACTTTCAACCAAGAAAAAAAAAACTAAACCGCCACAAATGTATCTGCGCATTATCAGCCATATTCTGAACAGTTAGACTCTCCTGGGTTTCTTGCTGTGACATCCAACCCGCCTAGTGGCGTAGTTGCTTAGGCTTTGCGCTGCTAAGCCGGAGGGCGCGGGATCATATCCCGGCCGCGGCGGCCGCATTTCAATGGAGATGAAATGCGGCCGTTACAGAACCTCAGGTACCCGAAATTAGCGGGCTCTGCGTGACGGCTTTGTCGTCAAGATCAGGTTTAGGTAGTGATCTTCACGGTAATTAACGTACCCACAGATGGCGGTGGTTCCTGTTGCCTCGACGCGAGCTCCTTTGTTAACGCGTCACAGTCTATGACATGCCCACTCGCTGTCGCTGCGCGCGCTGATGAATGGACAGCCTCGGGGGAAACGTCCAAGGTATGCGCTTGTCCAGGTTGAGACGTGAGCTGTGTTCGGCCATTCCAGGCCACCACTCTAGAGACGAGGCTAACATAACAAACCCTTTCCATGGCAAAATCCAGTCTTTTTAGTCTTCTTCTTCTGGTGCTGCTGCACTTTTCCTCCTCCCAGAGACTATGTTTCGCATCTCAAGGCCGCCACCACTCACGTTTTACTAGATCACGTAGTCTGTGAAGGTTTGCGGTTGGCTGTACGCGTCGACAAACCAGCACAAGCGCTTTTTTTTTTTGTCCTCTTGCTACAAGACGATGGGTGATCGCTGTAGCGGTGTACGCTCGAAAACGGAACACTTGAGACAGACCTTTCAGGCTAGTTCGCACTGGGGCTTCCGGTCGCCGATC